>NC_056524.1:179980712-180034769 GCF_019175285.1 Sceloporus undulatus
TTCTGTAGGTTTTGAAGTGAGGCAAGGCTTGGCTGAGAGGATACAGAAAAAGTCTGGAAGGACTGGGAAGAAAAAGGGGGAAAGGAAGAGAAAAGGGGCTCCCTGGGGTTTGAAGTGAGAATAAAGGAAAAGTCTGGAAGGAGGGAAGCAACAAAGGAGGATGAAATGCCTCCATGGGGCTTGGAAGTGAGACAAGGCTGGGTCTGTGTGTGTGTTAAGGAAAGACTGACCAAGCGTCCTCCTTTTCTAGGACACAGCCCTCCATTTCCTCCTTGTAAAGGAATTCCTAAAAAAAAAGGACTCCATTTGGAGCACTCCCAAGAACCATCCATTTTATATTATAATGAGTGTATTTAGTTGTTGTTATTTTTTTTAAATGTGGTCACCTCCCTACATATATTTTGTTTCCTCCAGACATATTTAAAGCGGTGCCAAACCGGGTTATCCCTCCAGTGTGGATGCAGCCATTGTGTCTCTTGGCAGGAGGAAAGGGGCCTTTGAGGTAAAGAGGTTGCCTAAGGTAAAATTGGTGGTGTGTGTCTTTTGGGAGGAGGGGAAAAGAAGGGGGTGTTGTTGGGATTTGGGGAGGAGGGGAAAGGGAAGGGAAAGAAGGGCAGGGGGTGGCAGGAGGGAGGAGCGACAGAGAGAGACAGAGAGAGAGAGCGATGTCGGTGCTGCCAAGCCAGCAGCAGCTTTCCGCGCAGGCAGCCTCGGATCTCCTCCTGCCAGCAGCCGTGGGCGAGAAGCAGTTCTTGCTGGGTTGCAAAATGGACGAGGAAGGGTTGGGTCCCCCTTCGTCTGGGAAGGAGGAAGAGGGGGTGGCTGCTGCGGAGGAGGAGGAAGAAGAAGAAGAAGAGGGAGGAAAGGAGGAGGAAGAAGGGAAGGAAGAAGGTGGGGAGGAGGAGGAGGAGGAGAAGGAAGAAATCCAGAAACTGCCTCCCCATCTGATTGAACCGAGGAGAGCTTCTGGGGTAGGTACCAGCTTCTGCTGCTGCTCCTTTGACTCTGACGCTCAGGGACCTTCATGATGCCTTCATTCATTCATCCATTCATTCACAGGTGCTTCAGCTAAGATCACAGATGCTTTGATATGAGAAGCTTGTTGTGTCTAAAATTTGGTTGCAGGGCAGCAAAAGACCTATGATTTGTCCCCCTTGCCATGATGTCTTGCAGGGGATACAGCTAGTGGCCCCTAACTGATGGCTGATGGATGGAGGAGGTCAAAATGTTCCCCTTTTTTGTCCACTGGATGGAGTCAGGTTGGTCTCCTCCTAGCCATGATGTCTTTGAGGGATGCACCTAGTGTCCCCTCAGTCTATGGTTGATGGATGGAGGAGGTCAAAACATCCTCCTTACCATAATGTCTTGGGAGAGATGTACCTAGTGGCCTCTGATGGCTAATAGATGGATGTCAAAATGTCCCCCTTGCTATGATGTCTGGCAGGGGGTGTACCTAGTGCCTCCTATGCCTGATGGCTGGTGGATGGAGGAGGTCAAAATGTCCACCTTGACATGATGTCTTGGTCAAGATGCACCTACTTTCCGCTAAGTCTCATGGTTGATGGGTGCAAGAGGTCAAAATCTCCCCCTTACCATAAAGTCTTGCATGGGATGCCCCTACTGTCCCCTAACTGTCGGCTAATAGATGGAGGAGGTCAAAATGTCCCCCTTGCCATGATGTTGTGGACAGGATACACCTAGTCCTCCTTAGATATCATGGTTGATGGATGAAGGAGGTTAAAATGTCCCCCTTACTATAATGTCTTGCAGGGGATGTACCTAGTGGCCCCTAAGTCTGATGGCTAATACATGGAGGTCAAAATGTCTCCCTTGCCATGATGTCTTGGACGGGATGCACCTGGAGAGGATATTGCTGAAATGGACAGACTATCGAGACTAAGATCTGATAGAAATTTTAAAATATTTGAGAAAGATTGGGAATATGTGAAATTATATATGATACAACAATGGGCTGCTTTAGTAACAGAAGGATTTCCACAATAGTTGGTGAGAGAGGACAAATAAAACAAAAAGGAAGTACTTTAGTAAGAGATATAGCTTAGTTAGAGATATGAATGTAATAATTGCAAATGTAGAATCTTCTATCATAGGGTAGTAAGTAACTGAATGAAGATGAATGTTTGATGATTTAAACCTTTGTAAAGTTATTTTGTTAGTTTTAACAAGAGAGAGCTATTGATAGCATTACAAAGGGATAAGAGATGGGAGAGATGTATGGAAGGGGGTTAGAGGTGAAGTATGCAGATAGAGGATAAGATTAATGTGGATTGAGGGTAAGAGGTATGTAGCAGTGAAAGGATGTTGAGAAGAGGAGACAGAGAAAGTAAAGGCAAGAGGGGGAAGAGGATGGAATCTAAGAAGGACTGGAGAAGGTGGAGTTTAAAAGGAAGAGGGACAGAGTGGGATGATATAGAAGATATAACCTAGAAGGAGCAGGAGGTAATGCTATCAAGAATTGTATGTTACACTTATAGGGATATAAGGGTGGGAGTTGTAATGTACTAGTTGGTTGTGGTGTATGTGATGATTATATTCAGATCCAACTGACAGTTGCCTTGGGACTGGAGAACTCAAAAGAAACACATTTTGACATCCATCAGCCATCAGACGTAGGGTGCAATATGTGCATCCTGTCCAAGGCATCATAGCAAGGGGGACATCTTGACTTCCTCCATCCATCAGCCATCAGATTTCGGGAGCACTAGGTACATCCTGTCCAAGACATCATGGCAAGGGGGGCATTTTGACCTCCTCCATACATCAGCCTCCAGGCTTAGGGAGCCCTAGGTACATTCCCTGCAAGACATCATGGCAAGGGGGGCATTTTTCTTTTTTTTTATTGAATCTTAAAAGCTACACAAACATTTAAGACATACAAATTTCCATAGACTTTACACAAATAACTGTATCTCTGCCAGGGAAGAGGAGAGCAGGCTCCCTGCAGTGGCTTCTTCACTGGCAGATGGCTAGGGCCAGGACTATTTCTGCCTAGCAGTAACATCCATATTGGTTTTTCTTACACCCTCAGAGGTTACGAACATATCAGCGAAGTACCGTAACCCAATGATGTATTGACTTGGCATATGTATTTACTAATATCAACCAAAAATAGACCAGGATTATTGGCTGTGCTCCCAAAAGAACTAAACTAAGACAGATTGCTTATGTCTGGCTGCCAGAACTGCTTTCTTTTTTATAGTTGAATTCTGATAGGTATCAATACATTAAAAACAACAACCATTGATGTAAATGAAAATTACACTGCTGTTATTACAACAGAGAATTAAGCAATTTTTCACACATACCTCCATATAATAAAAAAAACTATATGTGTTTTTAAACCCACATATAAGGAAGTCTTATAGGTAATTGTAATTCTAAGCATCTAAGTGATTCTGACGGTTTTATGGGGACCCTCTTTACTTGAAGTTTAAAGCATTCAGTGATTCCCACCATCTTTGCAGATAAATACATATGTTGCATGTGCTATAACTTGATCATATGCATATTTATTCAGAAGTATAACCTACTGCATTCAAGAGACTTTACTCCATAGCAAGTACCTCTATAAAGATTAGATACATTTTATAAGATTAGATATACCTTATGTGATGCAGTCAAGAACTGGTTAATCATATTCCACATCAGTTTTAACTTAACTTTAAGCCATTTACTTTCTGGCTTTATTTATGTTATTACTTTAACAGGAAGGAGTACAGAGCTGTACAGAACAAGAAGGCCCTGCCTCCTGGAAATACTGCTCATTATCAGTGTCATTTTGAATGGTTTGGGGGAAGAGAGGGCTGTCCCTGGCACTGAAGAATAGCATGTCTGGAAAAGGCTAGATTGATCTCTCCTTTATTATTATTATTATTATGTGCCATGCCATACCATTTATGGCACATAAAAACCTGTATCTTCAAATAATCTTAAATTAAATCTTAAATATTTAAACATCCCTCTCTGAATGGAATGAGGGAAAAGGTTCTGTCTTTCCCTAAAGTTATAATGAAGGAGAAAGCAGTTTTTGTACCGTCCAGCTGTCCCAAATCACCCAGGAATGTTGTTATGGTTATTAAATGATAAGCTTGGGTCAACTACCACCTTGTGAAAATATATATATATGTAGCAGAGTCACCCATGATGCTTTATGAGAGCCAGATAAACATACTGAAAATTTGACCATTTATGTGCTGCTTTGTTCCTTTAAGAGATATTTGAAGTTATTATCTTGACATAACATACCTATTTAATGGCACCAACCATTAATAGACAAGAGATTTTTGCTAGCTATAATAGCTGAAGATCTGGAGAACAACAGATCTCAGTTCCATAAGGCACAGTGAAAGCAGCTTCAGTATGTGTGACTTCTAAATATATGAGCATAGATGTCTGATTAAGTGAGGTAAAAGCATGCCAGGAGGCGGAATGAGCAGTGTTGGTTCCTGTCTTTTTCCTTTCCCATATGATTCATTCTCAGAGGAAGTAGGAAGGGAACATCTCTGTTTTCAAACAGCTTTGTTTTTGAAACAACAGACAACCATTCAGCCTGCCCAGAGATCTCACAGCATGGCCACAGCTTGGAGGTGAGGCCTGGATTTTAAAGTGCATATTAAAACTGCTCCAAGCTGTGAGTCAAAGTGATGGTTTTCTGAGCAGCAGGCCAGACTATGACAGGTTCAGTTGAGGCAGGAATGAAAATCCAAGGCAACTTGTTTAGTGGCCAGTCTTGCTCAGAAGGATTAAATAGTCCAAGATTTCTGTCCTAAGGCCACATACTAGCTTGGTAGAATGAAAGATGGCAAAGTCCATCTTCAGTGCACATATTCAGTACAACTCTACTGAAGCTCAAAGTAACAGAGGTTGTAAGGAGTATTTTGAAGGCGTAGCAACTCCTGGGGCAGTGGTTATATTTTCATCTACTTATCATGTCAGTAGAACATATATGTAAATATTAATGCCATATATTTCCAGTTGGGGTATATTAATCCCCAGTGTATAAAAATTCTCATTTAATATTAATTTCTAGCCATTATTTCTTCTATAGTTTAATAGCTAGTTGACTTGGCAGTTTTGTAGAATCATATTTTTCCAAGTCACCAGGAAAGCAAAGGATAAGATACTACAACTGTCTGCTATAAGCTAATAATGATGTTAATAGAAAGATGGCAAGCCTTGGAATGCTGCAAAGCAGGGACAGCAATCATATCACCTTCCAAATATTGTTGGACTGCAGGTCCCAGCAATCCAGCACAGCCAAAGGTAAGAGATGCTGGGAGTTCCAGATCAGCAACTTTTGGAGGGCCATATTATTTATACTTCTGTCCTAAACAGAAGGATAAATGGGTTTGGAATATGCCTCAGCACATTCTAGTCTACCTCATTGCTCTAAGCAATCTTATGTCAGTTAAATGCCATCTATGTCAAATTTAATGTACATTAACCTGGTTAATTATACTGTATCACAGACAGATTGAATGAGGTTCCTCCTGCTTGCAAGTCAGTTAAAACATTTCCAAGGTGTACAGAATGTATAACCTTCAAAAACTTGAATTGAGCATACACAAAAAGAAAAAGGGCAGTGAAATACTGGGAATATTGTTGTAGAAAGAAAGGCTTGCTGTTGTGCACCACTTGTTTTTGTTAAAGGCTAAATGAACATGCTCCCACACTTGAAGAGGGCAGTGGGAGGAGTGCTCAGCATGTAAAACATTCTATAAATGACTAGAACAAAAACTTCTTAAAATTAGAAAAGTGAACGAAGTAGAGGCACTCACTAACTGTGTCTTGAGGATTGACATCCAACAAGTGAATTTTATGTAGCACATATGTGCACAAGATATGTGTTAGGTAAGGGAACAAAATCAGTCATCAGTGGCAAAATATTCTACTTTATTGCTGTGAATGTCCTATTAGATGTCCTAGCAGAGGAAAAGGCATTTAGATCTTTGAAACAATTTGAATAGAACTTTGCATTTGTCACATCTAAGTGAGCACAGTGATAGTACCAGAGTAAACCTATTTCCTAAGATCTTAATTAACAGTAAGGTCAGGTGAGGAACAATTTAAAGTCTGTCTTTTATCAGTGGTTGCTGTTGAATGACAGCAACAAGTTCCATTTTACTTCCTGTCATTTGTTGTGGTTTTTTTGCTGCTAGTAGAAAGTTCAGTTTGCCATCTGGAGGGAAAAAGCAGCAGGGGGTGAGAAACATTAATCAGCCTTTCAGCTATTCCTGAGCATCTTTTCACTTCTAGGCAAATCTTCATTTTGAAATCTTTAGCTTTCAAAATTCACAAATGTAGACAAAGGGAGAAAATTGTAATCATTCGTATTTGTGAAAATGTTAACTCTTCATCATTTAGTGAAAACCTTTTGTTCATTCATATTGAGTAAGTTGCCAAACGTTCCCTAAAATTGGCATCCATCCTTTAGTGTGAACACAGTTATGCCTGCTGGAATTTTCTAAGTTCCTTGGCATTGTTTTCCTTTAGATCCTCTAGATCCTGTCTTACATGATCCTAAATTTCACTCTCAATTTATCCACGGGTCATATCAAAATCCATTATTTTGGACCCCAAACCTGCCCTCGACTTATATATGAGGTGGATTTATAGTCAAGTATATATGGTAGTTGTAGGAGCTAGATCAGAATTAAACAGGATACAGAAATATAAAGTTGTGACACTTGTCATAAACTTCCAAGTGATGTGTGAAACAATATAGCTGTGCCCTCTGAAGAAGTATCAAAGATAAATATTTTGGACTTGTATATGGGACACGTTGTGTGCTAAATCTCTTTTAAAAATTTACATGAGAAATAGAATTTTTAGAAATGTGATCATGATATAATTTTGAGTGTTAAATTAGATAAGATAATGGAGAGCTGTGAAATGAAAACAAAATCAAGATCTCTGTAATTATGCAGTCAGCGCTCCATATCCACAGATTCTGCATCCAAGGATTCAGCCAACCACAGTTCACAAATATTCACACACATTAAAAAAACAAACCCAAAAAGCAAACATAGATTTTGCCACTTTATATAATGTATAACATTTCACTGTGCCATTATATGTAATGTAATTTGAGCACCCATGGCTTTTATATCCACAGTGATCCTGGACCAAACCCCAGCAGATACTGAGGTCCCACTGCATTTAGCATTCTTTTTTTTAAAAAATCAGAAATGTAATTGCAGATCTTCCACATAATATTTATTGTACTTGCAACAGGAAGAAGCTAGTATTGAATTATGGAAAGATGTGAATGTTCATTTTAAACAGGAGTTGATTTTATTTAAAGCTGAAAATGTATTTAAAACTGAAGCCAGTTATAGGTAGTTTTATAGATAGATATCTGTTAGTAGGTTGACAGCCAATTTATGTGTTTTAATAGAAACCTAACAAAATGTTCATCTATAATATATTTATTTACCTGCATGGTTTAAAGAGTTAAAGAGTTAGCAAAAGAGGTAATGAGAATATGTGTAAATAGTAGGACCATGTAAGAGAAGTGCTTCATTGTGTCTGGAAGGAACAGATGGAGATACTGTACAGGAACACAATGATATTTTAGTAATAAATGTCAATGCTGATAAAACATATTAAAGCATGAAAAGTAAAAGGAACTATTACACTGGGTCTGATTTAACCCAATAGATTTTAGAGTAGGCCGTAGTCCTATATGGTCTCAAATGGCATTTATGGTGAGCTCAGGAATAGGGATTCCAAGCTCAGAAGCCCTCTCTCCATCTCACAGTCACTGTGGAAGACAACGCCAGCTATTTGGCGTCAGTGTTCCAGGAGTAGGGGAAGGTGAGGTGGTCTATAAAGTATTTTATTTATTTATGTCAAAGATTTATACCCTGCCTTTCTCCCACAATGGAATTCAAGGTGGATTTATCTGGAGAAGTACAGCCTTTCTGGTCCACCAAATATACTCCCAAATTAGGTACAGATATAATCCTGAATCTGATGTAGATTGTTCTTTACAGCAAGAAAAAAAAGTGTTCTGTAAAGACATGCCTCTGAAAGGGGATGGGGAGCCATATTTCTATCCCCTTTTCCCCAAATCCTGATTAAAAAAAAAACAAAACCCACATATTTTCTTTAACACTGGCAGCAGTAGGAAAAATGTGATCTGTATAAAATCAAGAGGAAATGGGGATCAGTGCCACTGTTAGCAGCTGGAGTCAGGACACTTGAGACCTTGGGGAGATTTTATGTTGTGCATCTCTGTATAAAGGTTCTCCAAGTGGATGGGAGCTGTTTTAACTGTGAGCAGCTCCTATACAGGTTTACATATGACTGTCTCCTTGGATAGGGTGCAGTTGTAGAAATTGCTATAAAATTTGCACTGCACCAGGAGCAACAGATACTAACTTCATGAAGGAGGTTCATGGGACTGAGTCCTGTTAATATGTTCATGTCATTTAACAATTTCCCAGTGTACAGCACCTAGCCACAGGTGTGCTGGTACCTTACATACTTCAAAACTGTTTTGAAGGAAGATATATGAAAATGCAATGATGTTAGTACTTGTCACTAACTCCTTTGCCTGTACACTCTAGCTAACAGCAATTTCAGCTCCAATTAATGCATACTGTTTTATAGAAGCTAGCTTTCATTATCAGAAATGTACCATACATTCTGTGTACTCGGCTGTACCCGCTGCATTTCATTTTCCAACATTGTTTTGTTTACTTCTGAGGCAGTGAATTCAGAGTGCAAAGACTTGTCATTGGGGAGTTTTCCTGCAGTGTGGGGAGGCAATCTTATTCTTCCCAGTTAAGAAGCCCTGCCTTCTTAGGTAGGGCTTCTAAAATGTCTATCAACTTCCCCACCCTAAATGGGAAAGCTAGTCCATCCCCCAGTTCTGTCTTGTTTTTCGCTAAACAGGACAGGTCTTCGCATTGCTCTGGCTTTTGACACAATTTAAAAGAGAATTTAAAGGATTTATAGGAGAAACCCCCTTTTCTGCTCTAATGGGGAAGTTGGCTTTAGAGGAGTGGATTGAGTTAGCAGCCTTGAACTCTCCTTTGATGAGGAGTCAGGAGGTGGCTAGGTAGTGGCTGAGATGCCATTCGGACAGGACCAAATGGTGAAATGACCTACTCAAATTGAGGAATCCAACCTTTTTCAAGTCATGGAAGTATGTGGCAATGCTTCGTGTAGCAGAGTTGAGTACACCGAGTGCCAGAAAGCATGGTCTTGGCCACATAGGTGGCTAAATCCAAGACTCACATTTCCCTTCTGCCCCTTATAATTGAAGGACAAGTCCTACCTCTGGAGATGTGCCATTGAATCTCCTTAATTGAGTTAGGCAGTAGGCACCCAGGGATGACGGGTGGTGGTGGTGGTGGTACAATTTTCAGAGTTTCAGTTTCAGAAGCCAAACAAAATGGCAAGCTGAGTAAGTATGCTAGGCACAAAAGTACCGTATTTTCCGACGTATAAGACAACAACCGGTGTATAAGACGACCCCTGACTTCTGAGAAGATTTTTCTGGGTTAAAAAGTAGTCTTATATGCCAGAAAATATAGTACCAATGCAGGCCCATTAAGAATTTGTCTGGTGAACAGAGGCCCTCTAGAAGCTGCAGTCACAAAAGGCTTCATTCATCGTAGTCTTCTTTCTCCTCTTGGTATCGTGAAACGGGGATCTGTGGTGGCAAAGTGAGAAAACAATCACAGTTCTTCTGCTCCATGCCTGCTGAAATCGGTGGGTTCACTATATCCCATTGCTTTGGATAGGGAAGAGGGGTGTTATCTCTATATGAGGGAGATTTTTACTCCCAGAGCAGAGTAGTTTGATTTGGATGAGTTCCTATTTTTCTCAGGAAGATAGAAAAACTTCCAAATTTAACTCCTACCAGTCAGTTGTCTAGTGGTGCAACTGAATGAGTGCCAGAAATCATATCTAAGGCTTGTGTAGTACCTTTCCCAGAGGTGATGGAAGGGGACTGGTCTCTCCCAGGCTCCACTAGGGTGGCACCAGCTTATACAGTCTGCCCTTCCCTTACGCAGGGATCTGTTCCGGACCCTGCCGCATAAGGTGAATTCTGCCTATGCTCAAGCCCCATTGGAAACAATGGGGCTCGTGCGGGGTGCCACGGGCGTGTGCGCCCATTCATTTGAATGGGATGCGCCGCCTGTACCAGACTCCTTTATTCTATCTCAAGAGGTTATGCAAAAGTTAAAGCTACCTCTTATTGATCCTCTTGTGTCTGGTTTAGTTTCAGGAATACTTTCCCCTCCAAGGATGGAGATTACATACACTTTGCCCAAAATCCCGAGGATAAGAAATTGAGGCTTTTTTGTGTATCTGAGTTGCTTCAGTGATTTCCCTGTTTTCTAGCACTGCAGTCAGGTGGGCCAAGGATTTATATCTTCAGATTCCTAGTGATGAGTCTAGGTTTAAACAGGGTGTTCATAAATTGGCCAAGGCTTCTGCTTTTAGGGTGGATGCCAATCTTAATTCTGTTCAATTCATTTCCAGGACCATTGTGGCTGATATCGCAGCCATGCACCTACTTTGGGTTAAAAATTGGAATGTTGATACTAAATAGCAATATAGCATAGCAAGTACATTTCTATACCACTTATCAGTACACTTAACAACTCTCTAAGCAGTTTACAAAGTGTAAGCTAACTGCCCACAACAAGCTGGATACTCATTTTAGCAACCTACGGAAGGGTGGAAAGCTGAGTGGACCTTCGAGTCCCTAGGATTGAACTCACAACTTTATGGCTGTCAATGGCTGCAGTACTGGCATTTAACCACTGTGCCACCAAGGCTAATTTGACTACCTATCCTTTTAAGGGTCCTAAATTGTTTGGTGATGCCTTGGATGACGTGTTGGTCAAAACCAAAGATAGGAAAGATCATTGGCTAAAAAGGAAGAAAAAATTATTTTGTTCAGAGATTCAGTTCTTTCATCCCTACAGATCTCAATTCAGACAGCAAGAGATCTAATTGGGATCCCCCAAGCCACAGCTAGACAGCAGCAGTCCTCAGGATTCAACAAAGCTTCAACCTCTTCTACCAACAGATCACACCTTCTGGCTTGGGGCAGCTTCCAATGGGAGCCCACCTCCAATACTTTGGCAATCTCCTGATGCTTGGTGTGCATGACTATGAGGGAAGGATACACCATGGACTTTTCCCTAAAAGCCATGGGATTTCTTTGTTCAATCTCGCATGCCCAGTTTTCAGGAGAGACGTTAGCAGATACTTCAAGCAGTTTAGACCATCTAGTTCAAATAAGACTATAGAGCCAGTGCTTCATCACCAGAATTTTTTGGGATCTTACTCAGTGTTCTTAGTTCGAAATTAAAACAAGGACTGT
Organism: Sceloporus undulatus; assembly: GCF_019175285.1. NCBI lineage: Eukaryota > Metazoa > Chordata > Lepidosauria > Squamata > Phrynosomatidae > Sceloporus > Sceloporus undulatus. Next base: position 179,992,081 of record NC_056524.1, read on the forward strand.
GGAGCTATTCTGAACCTTCACAGGCCAGTCAATTTGTACTGAGCTGGAAGTTCCTCATGGAAACACTTCAGTTCATTTGGAAGGGATGTAGGATGGAGATTATTTGGCATCCCTTGATCTCCAAGAGGTACAGAGAACAGAGTTGGAAGAGACCTCAAGGGCCATCCAGCCTAACTCCCTTAGCATGCAGGAATACACCATCAGAGCACCCCTGACAGATGGCCATCCAGCCTCTGTTTAAAAACCTCCAAAGAAGGAGACTTCACCACTCTCCGAGAGAGCGTGTTCCACTGTCGAACAGCCCTTACCATCAGGAAGTTCCTCCTAATGTTGAGCGGGAATCCCTTTTCCTGCAGTTTGTATCCATTGTTCCGGGTCCTAGACTCTGGAGCAACAGAAAACAAGCTAGCTCCCTCCTCAGTATGGCATCCCTTCAAATATCTAAACAGGGCTGTCATATCACCTCTTAACTGTCTCTTCTGCAGGCTAAACATACCCAGCTCCCTAGGTTATTCCACATAGGGCATGGTTTCCAGACCTTTCATCATTTTGGTCACCCTCCTCTGGACATGCATATTGTGGTGCGCCCAGTTCACAGGAAGTACATCAGATTTGTTTACCTGGAGGAACATTACCAATATATGGTCCTTCCATTTGGCTTGTCAGTCTCCCCTCAGGTGTTTACGAAGGTGTTGAGATGGTGTATCTGAGGGTATTGGTGCATGTTTACCCATATCTGGATGGCCTGCCTATCTGATCATGCTCCCTGATAAGAGGCAGGGAGGATATATCATCTAGGGATTTGTGGGTTTGGCATCAACAGAGAAAAGAGTGGTTGAGACTTTGCATTGAGTTACCCTATGTCCACTGTTCTTTTGTGGAGACTAACTGCTTTATCACACTAGGGGGCAATTGGGATTTAAACGAGTTAAACTAGAGAAAACCAGGAAATGCCTGATGTTTATCACATGGCATTTCCTGGTTTTCTCTAGTTTAACTCTTGTTTAAATCCCAATTGCCCCCTAGTGTGATAAAGCAGTAAGGTACATTCTACTCATTGTGCTGCAATAACTGCGGCCTCAGGTAGGGTGGCGTCTTTGCTGGAGATTTACAGGGCAGCCACTGGGGATTCCTCTTCATCCTTTTTCAGGCATTGTAAGACTGACAAATTTGCTTCTGCAGATACATCCTTTGGCAGGTGTGTTGTGCAGCAGGTTGTGTCTTTGTAGTTGGAATTTATGGAGATTCTGCCCACCCAGTGGGTAGGGCGACTACAGAAGGATTGCCTCCCTACACTGCAGGAAAATGAAACGTTGGTACTTACTGTGAAGGTTCCTTTTCTGTAGAAGTGGGAAGGGAATTCTCCCCATCCTTTTTTGGAGCATGTTTGTATTTTGCAGTTCCTGGCAGTGATTTTATATTTGTCTAGACCTTGTTATTCCATCATTTATGAGGAGGGGGAAATTAGCTCTCCCATTTAGGGTGTAAAAGTTGATTGACAGTTAAGAAACCCTGCCTCAGAAGCACGTGGGAGGAGCAAGACCCAGTGTAAGGATTCCCTCCCCACTACTGCAGAAAGGGGACCATCACAGAAAGCACGGTAAGTTCCCTTTCTAATTCTTCTGAAGAAGCAGATCCTTGTATGTGCAGTACAAATCTATCTTGGTACTATAGCATCCTGTGTATGATTAGTTTATAAGAATTCAGCCTACTAAGGTCTAAATGGCACTTAATTTGTAATGAAATCAAATCAGTGGGTGTTACACTGTAATTTTTGAGAAGGAAAGCAGAGCAGTTCTGTTTCCTTAGCTATTTGTAATGGTGTGTCACATAGTGTACTTCTTAAAAGAATCTTCCCCATCCCCCAAAAAGAAACACTTTATTATCGTACCTCAGAAAAGCTACCTGGAATGCATTCAATCCCTGTTCTGTCATTAATCATCACTGCATTAATCATCTGTTTTAATGCTTAAGCACTACTTGCTTATAGCAAATGCTGTGGTTACAGCCTGTACAGAATCCTTGCTGGCAAAATGAAAAAGAGTTCATGACTACTGTCAGCAAATGACAGGAGAAATTACAGGGTGTAGCCTTATGTTTTTGATTGTCAGCGATGAGAAATGAATCACTGGCTATTTATTAGGTAGTAATTTAATAATGCAATCAAAAGGCTACATGGAATTCTTGGCCACATGGGAAATCTTTAAAGCAATATGGGAATTGCAGATGTTTTTGGTCTGCAAGTGAAGCAGTCCTGCCTAGAATAGCCGATGGTGAAGGAGTTACAGTCCATCAGCACCTAGAGAGCCTCTTTTAAAGCGTTAGCTTCTTCTACTACAAAAACTCACTTTGAAACTTATTTCTGTTCATTGAAATATGAGATATTTGTGACAAAGTTTTATATCAGAATTTACCAAAATGGTTAAAATGTAAGGTATTATTGAACTGTATATTGTTTCTATGTGCTAAACTTTTCTCAAAGGGGCATATGCAGTTTGTCAGCCAAGTGTTCACTCTAAAGAGCAAGTTGTGGCATCAGTTCCTTTTACTGATATCATTGATTGGGAACAGCCTAATTCTGACAATATAAACTTTCAGTTTCTTGCAGTGTGGAGAGGTAAAATCCTTCATGGTGGGCCTGGCTCCTCCCTTGTGCTTCTGATCTGTCAGTCATCCTTACCACTTTTAAGAGGGACAGCCAATCCCACCTTTCCAGTCCAGTCCTGCCTCAGCTTGAATCAGGACAGGGCTTTTCATGCTCTGGTGACTTTGGCCTAAGAGACTGGTTTCGGAGGAGAATTTTTCCAGATGATGAGTCAGAAGACTTTGATTTGTATTGAGCTTCTCAACCTAACAGGGACTATCAATCTCATTTTAATAGATATGGATTGCAATCCTGAGCACTTGTCTGGTGCGGAGTTGGTTGTTGATTGCATGATGGGCGAAGCACCTTTGGGGTATGCCGAAGGAATGGATCTATCCACTCTTACTAGGAGACATGATCTGGTCCCTGTTCATGCTGCAGAGGTGGCTGGAGAGTGTGGCATTGGTTCATGATGTGGATCAGACCATGCTACAGAACAGTTTTAGCCACACAAGTAAGTGTGTCAGATGTTCCTGCTCTCCTTCCACCTCTGGTTATGAAAGGTTATCAGTGCTTAAGAGCTCCCCCGTGAGTTATATAAGTAGTTTCCCCCCATAGCCAAGTAGGCTGTGGGACTCAGGGTGTTGGGGATAAGACGAAAGCAGCAGTGAAGAAGGCAAGTGTGTTGAGTGCCATAAGAAAAGGTGCAAGAAAAATCCGCAAGCTCAGTAATGAAAAGCTCTCCGAGACTTGCAGGTCCTCTAGTGGCCAGAAGCTTGAAAAACATTCCAGAAAGTGTCATGCATCAGATTCTTCATCCTCTTCATAGGAGAGGAGGGGAAATGTGTGAAGGGGCCACTTTGATGGGTTCAAAGTGAAAAGAAACTCCTATGATGAATTGGGAGTCTTCTGTCTCTCCAGATACTTCAGACAAGGAGGAAGGAGAGTTATCAGTGAGGAAGAGGGTTCTCTTCCTGAACATGTTTTCCCCCATTTGTTTGAATTTAAACAATATCCTGTCCTTCTCTGAAAGTTGGGAAAGTCTTTGGAGTTGACTTCTAGCAGCCAGGTTTGTAGTACTAATGTGGAAAGGACTAAGGCTAAGAAAGAGCATTGAGCTGTACCATTCCCAGAATTGCTTGCAGAGGTTATGGGGGGAGAATGGATTCATCCTGCTGTGGCAAGGGCTGCTCCAGCTTTTTCTAAACACTTGTATTTGTTGCCTACTGTAGTCATGAAGAAATTGAAGCTGCCTTTTATTGATGCTTCATAGTCTAGAGCAGTGGTTTCCAAACTTTGTTTCTCCAGATGTTTTGGGCTTCAGCTCCCAGAATTTCTGTTGGCCAAGCTGACTGGAGCTTCTGGGAGTTCAAGTCCAAAACACCTGGAGAACCAAAGTTTGGGAATCACTGGTCTAGAGGTGAAGAGACTGGACAATCTTTTGTGCAGGTCTCATGAGGCTTCCATTCTTGCCATCTGAGCTGCTTTTCCGCTATTTAATGGGCAAAGGGTTTACAGTGTCTGTAAAGAAGATACAAAGCTCTGACAGGGCATCAATAAACTGGCAGATGCTAATCTTGATTCTGCTCAGTTTGCTTCACATGCCATGACAGCTGATGTCACTACCAGGCATCAGCTTTGGCTAAAAAATTGGACCACTGATAACAAATCCAAAGCTAATTATTTGTTGATGCTTAGGATGAGGTGTTGATTGAGACCAAGTACAAAAAGAAAGTACTGTCAGTTTGTCATCATTGACTAAAAAGACAAAAGGTCCTTTCAGTTTGGAGCTCAGTCCTGTAGAGGGTATAGGCCCCAGTTTTTGACAGAGGGAATTTAGGTATTTCAGACCAAATTGGAGTTCTTCTAAAACAACAGCAACCTTGGCGGCAGCAGCAGTCCTCTCGGTTCAGTAAAGGCAGTTTCACTTCTTTCAACAGAGTCGTTCTCACTTGGGGCAGCTCCCAGTGATGGCTTGCCTCTTGCACTTTGTCCATCGCTGGAAGCAGATGTCTCCTGGTTTTTGGGTGTACACACCTGTTAGGGACAGTTATGCCACTGATTTCATTCAAAAGCCCCCAGACTTTTTTATCCAGTTACACAGCTCTAGGTCTGTAGAAAAGAACTGCCAGATGATTTAGGCCAAAGAATACCTGCTTCAGGTAAAGGTTATAGAGCCTCTGACTCCTCAGTAGAGAATTTTTGGGATCCTACTCAGTGCTCTTCTTGGTCTTGGATAAAAACAAAGACTGGAGGGCTGTACTGAACTTCCATAGGATAAATCATTTTGTTTTCAAGAAATTCCACATGGAAACTCTACAATTGATTTTGGAAGGGGTGCAAGAGGGGGATTATCTGGTGTGCCTTGTCCTCCTGGAGGTGTGCTTACACATTCCAGTACACCCAGCTCATAGCAAGTACCTCAGGTTGGCTACCTACATTGTCACTATTAGCATAGGGCCTTATCATTTGATCTGTTGGCTTCCCCACGTGTATTCATGAATATGCTAGTGGTGTATCTGAGGCTGCAGGGTGTGCATGTGCGCCCATACCTGCGCAAACTGTTGGTCTGTGCACCTTCCCTGGAAAAAAGCAGGGAAGTTGTGTGGGTCACCAGAGATTGTCTGGAGATTCACATGGGAAAAGGTCCAGTTTCTGGTCGGGAGAGTGTTGAGGTAGATAACATCACAAATTGTGTTAGCCCAGTTTTACGGTTGATGGTTGGTTTTTCAGACTCAGTTCCTTGAATTCTTATGCCAAGTTTGCTCTGTGAGGCCTCTGTGGATAACAAAATCCATGGATGCTCAAATCCCATTAAATACAGTGACATAGTAAAATGGTGTCCCTTATACAAAATTGCAAAATCAAGATTTGCTTTTTGGAATTTATATATTTTCTGAATATTTCCAATCCGTGGATGCTTGAATCTATGGATAAAGAATCTGTGGATAAAGAGGGCCGACTGTATTTTCATGTTCCAAAGATAGTTATGAGTAACAACCAGTGTTCTGTTCTATTCTGAAAAATAGATGTTTCTTGAACTAGAAGTTTTGTAATATTAAGTCATAGCATCTGTATTTTTTTCTAATTGCAGGGATTGGAGATGGGCCCCAAAAATGATATTTCCCCCTTTAGCAGTTTCATTTCGACAATCAGCCAAAAGAAAGATGATTCTGGAAGTGAAAGTCCACCTACACAGTTTGTTATTTCAGATATAAAAAATGGTAAGAGAAAAAAAGGCTTCATTATTTAGTCACTTCTAGCTGCAGGAGGTACTTGGTACACTATTGTTGCTAGCTGTTTTTCTTTTTATTTGTGTTGTGACATGCTTTGGGTACTTACTAGTAGAACTGTCTTTGTGCAAAGTACTGCATAGTCATAATAAATGACACTGCACAGCAGGAACTAACATTTTAACAAATGCAAGTTATAGCAGGTAAATCAGTAGGGAGCTCTAGGATGAAAGAACTCTAATGAGGTTTGGCATAGGCTATGTGCAGTTTGCACATGCAACAATTAGTAAAAAAAAGGCAGACTTTTAGTTGTGGGTACTATAGAAGCAGAATTAATTAGCTGTGTTGTCAGATGGCAGATTTTTCACCTGTATTAGTACTATAAAAAAGTAGTACTGAAGGAAGTGCTTAACAAGGTGTAAGGACTTTCTGTTTAAATATTTGAGAATAATTGCACCCGAACCTGCCATTCTAGGCAAAGAAGACCATTTACTATTAAATTTAATATAAGAATCAGTAAATGGAGAGGTAAGAAAAGAAAGGCTGCTTGGAAAAACAGGTAAGAAAAGAAAACTTTCAGGACTATGGTAAACATATTATAATTTTGTTAATGTTTTGTAGCACTTGCAGTATACAAAGTGCTTCCTACCTCTTACCCTCTCACATATCTTCAGAAAAAGGGCCTAAGAAACTGCTGATTGTTTGACATAGCAGGAGTTGTAGCTTCAAAGGGTTAAGAAGTCAATTTACAGCTGTGTTTAGGCTTGAACTCCCTCATCTCCCCACATCCAAGTACAAACTGTAGCTTCTGGACCATGCTGTGTTTCTTTCTTAGAACACACTAGAATAATTACAAGCTGTGCGCAAAAGCAACATTCATTAATGAAGAAAGTAAACACTTTGAATTTTTTTAACTAGACAAACACCTTGATCCTCTAGATATGAACATTCTGTGTTACATAGTACAGTGTTATCACTGTTACTCCTCTCCCAGAAGTCCCTTCAATCTGACAAGAGGCAGCAGCTGACTATACCCAAACTCTCAACTGAGCTCTTTATTCTGTTTTTTGTTTTTAATCAGTGCTGTGCAAGATATGGACAGCTTCGTCACTTAACTAACACTGTTTGAGAAATCCTCTTGGGACTTGTCTACATTATATATAAACCCCAATTCCCCCCAGGCTCACTGTGCTGTTTACGTTATACAGGCCCCAAACCCTAGATTGGGTCTGGGCTGTTTTCACAACAGTCTCACCTTTAAAAGACTTGGCTTTTTTTCCAAGTTCCCTTTTCCAGTGGTCACTGTGAGCATTCCTGTCCAGTTCCCCAGGGCATGAGTTCCTCTGAGGTCAGAATGAGGCTTGGCACCTTGTTCTGGTCTCAGAGGGACTTGAGCCCACAGAAGCAGCAGAAGGCTTGCAGGGACCGAACGGGAAGGTATATGCCAGTCAGTCACTGAAAACCTGCAGAAGGTAAGGGGAGTTCGGGGTGGGTGGGGTGGATATAGTGTCAGAATATTCTGGCAAATGTAGATGAGCCCATGGAAGCACTGCTGGTGTGATGGCAAAAGCCTGAAGCTACAAGAACAGTGTGGTTCTTGTACACAAGCATAGTTTTGTCAGTATATTGAGCTCAACATGTTCATCATGTGTGTTCTGCTGTGCTGTCTTGTGGGAGCCTTCTTATAAAATGTTGTTACCACATAGTAGGAGCAGAGAGGTGTAGTCAATGCAAAACGAATATACATGACTTGTTTCTCCCATCTCACCTGCACTTTATTATTTTCTCCATCCATTTTGGGCTATGGAACATAATTAAGCTATTTCTATGCCCTGCCACCAATTAATTGTCCTTAGTTGTCCTTTTTATTTAGGTGTTAGAAAAGGACCAGCATTGTTTAGTACCACTTTGAGGTGGGAGCTGGACGTAGCAAGCGAGCTGAAGATTCATCTCTCCCAAGGAATGCCAGTTTGTTGTTGTTGTGTGCCTTCAAGTCAATTCCAACTTATGGCGCCCCTAATACGAATGTATTATGGGGTTTCCTTGCAAGATTTGCTCAGAGGATGTTTGCCATTGCCTTCCCCCTGAGGCTGACTTGTAACTTGCCCAAGGTCACCTAGTGGTTTCCATGACTGAGCAGGGAATTGAACCCAGGTATCCAGAGTCATAGTCCTACACTCAAACCACTAGAACTCCCTGGTTCTTCTGTAGTACCACAGCTAAAAAAACAGCTATAATTTCAGCTGTATCATATCCCTACAATGCTCCCATCTCTTGCAAGTGATTGTCGTTCCTAGCATAGAAGCAATCCACATTGACAATTTGGAAAGTGTCATTTTCTGAATCAGTCATTGAAGAAAAGCTAGTGTTTTACACCCATTCATTTTTAATTTCATCATAATTAAGTCTCCATTCTCTTCCCAGAAATGCTTTTGTTCATCAGATTTTTCATTTACACCCTTGCCTTTCATATATTGGTTAAATGATTTTTACATAATGTAACCAAGCAACAATCTAAAAGCAGTTGCCAGTACTAAAAAGAAATAAAAATACTACTAAATAATTGAGCTCATAAAGGTCCAGTTATCTTCATAATGGATGTAAAACAGTACTGTATTTCAATTATTTTTACTGTAAATATATTTCATGATGAAAACTGTAATAGCACTGGTAGATCTATAAAATGAGTTGGAGATTATACTATCTTTTTATTGATTTTCATCTAGATTGTTAAGGGATTTAAATCACATTTAACATTACCAGTACTGAAATGCAGAAGCATATGGATGTTCAAAATAAGGCATAAATCTATTGTATGGCTAAAAATATTCTTCAATTATATTTTCTTTTTGAGTTTTGTGAAACTTTGAAACCTCTCATAATGTCAGCTTAAGTTGATATAGGGGCAAAACAGACAGCCATGAAGAAGTGGCTTGAAGCTGCCTGCCCAAGGCACCGTGGGACCGCAGCAACTACACACCACAGTCCCAAGGATGCCCTCCATCGCTGGCCCCAATAGGAGCAGAAAAAATCCACACATTTTTGGGCTGGGTTTGGGCAGCCTGGAAGCAGCTTCAGCGTGGCTTCCACATGTCTTGGGGCGTGCACCATCTAATAGTCACGCTCCCAAGCTGCACAGAAGCCAACTTTTTTGGCTTATCTGTTCAGGCCCATAATCAGAGATAGCTAAGATTTTTCTTTTCCTGTTGTTAAAATCTGAAAGATAGTCATTCTGGAGGCATTGTAATACAACATATTGTACATTAAAGTATCAAAGAGGTTTGAATAATACAGGGTGCCTGCAATTGGGGTTAACCCTATGGAAGGTACGTAATCATATTTAATTCTCAGATATAGAAACTTGGAATCAAGGAATTTCAAATAAAAATAATCATATATAGACTATAGCAAAGCCTTTGACTGCACACATCATGAAAAACTATGGAAAGACATAGGAGTGCCACCACACCTGATAGTCCTTATGAGAAATCAGTACTTAGGACAAGAAGCTACTGTTAGGATAGAACATGGTGAAACCAAATGGATCCCAATTGGCAGTGGGTCCAGGCAAGGCTGCATCCCTTCACTCTCTTGGTTCAATTTAAATGCAGAACATACTATTTGAAGAGCTTGGAAACAGAACAAGCAGGAGTAGAAATAGGAGGAAGGAATATCAACAGTCTAAGATATGCAGACAATAATGATACTACTAGCAGAAAATATCACAGACCTAGAAGAATTACTAAGGAAGATCAAGCATGAAACTGCAAAGGAAGGCTTACTGCTGAACATAAAGAAAACAAAAAATAATGACCACAGAGGATCTACCCAAATTTAATCTAGACAATAAGAAAATTGAAATAGAAAAGGAGTTCTCATATCTTGTATCAAACATTGATCAGAACAGGGACAGCAGCATTAACTCCTAGGGTGTTTTTCACATGGAGCTTTTTGGAGCTTTTTGCAGCTCAGTTCCGATGTGACTGTGTGTCCAACTATGCGAATTCAAGTGATAACATGATGTGTTATCATATGCGATTCATTTCTATGGGAGCTCCTTCCCTGGCGCTTCTGCAGTGAATCCAAAGTGACTCCTCATTTTGGTGAATTCAGTAAAAAGTGAATTCACAGAATTCGCATTCAAGCTCACTTCGATTTCACTTCAAATTGATCTGATCACTCCATTGTCGCCCCCCTTGGCCCCCTGCATCCTGCTCCTTCATTCCCCTCCTCCTCCATCTCGTGCTCTCTGCCACCCATCCCATCAGCCCCTGCCTGCTCCTTCATTCCAATCCTGGCCCCAGTGACCCCCTGCGACCTATCCATTCATCCCCTGACTGCTCCTTCATCCCGATCGTGGCACAGTGACCCCCTGCGACCTATCCCATATCCTCTGACTGCTCCTTCATCCGATCCTGGCCCCAGTGACCCCCTGCGACCTATCCCCTCATCCCCTGACTGCTCCTTATCCTGATCCTGGCCCCAGTGACTCCCTGCGACCTATCCCATCATCCCCTGACTGCTCCTTCATCCCGATCCTGGCCCAGTGACCCCCTGCGACCTATCCCATCATTCTCTGCCTTGCTCCTTCATCCCAATCCTGGCCCCTGACCCCCTGCGACCTATCCCATCATTCTCTGCCTGCTCCTTCATCCTGATCCTGGCCCCAGTGACCCCCTGAGACCTATCCCATCATCCCCTGCCTGCTCCTACACCCCGATCTGCCCCTCTCCTTCACCCTGCTGCCTATCCCATCATCCCCTGCCTGCTCCTACACCCCAATGAAGGATGACAGCTAAGGAGGACAGCGTCCAGAGCCCCATTGAGCATGCGCAAGGGTGCCAATTCAAATCGTTGAACCCTCAAAGTATGTTCCGGTGTGGTAATACAATGTGCACTCACCACACTTTGCTTGAATCTGCATCACATGACTTGTCTGGAATTGAACTGACTCCGCTTCTCCCTTGATTTGGAAGGGCAACAGAAAGGCAACCAGGTGTGATAAAACATCATGTTTTAATGTGAATTTGCATTGCTAGACCGGAGTGACTCCAGATCTGGTGTGAAAAGACATCACGTTTCGCGTTGCTAGAACAGAAGCGACTCCAGATCTGAGCTACAAAACCTCCATGTGTGATAAGGCTATAGGAGAGCTATGAAAGAACTAAAAAAAATCCTAAAGAGTAAAGACATACAGTTGAGCACAAAAGTTAGAATTCTACAAGTCATGTACAGATATGAGAGCTGAACAGTGTGGAAAGGGGAGAAGAAGAAAATTCTTTTGAGTTGTGGTGCTAGAGAAGAGTGCCAAGGATATTATGGATAGCAAAAAGACAAACAAATGGGTCCTCGAACACATCAAGCCTAAAATCTCCCTGGAAGCCAAGATGACAAAACTTAGGCAGGCATACTTTGAATACATCATGAGAAGGCATGACTCATTGGAAGAGACAATAATGCTAGGAAAGGTTGAAGGCAGTACAAGGAGAGGAAGAACACATGCTAGATGGGTGGACTGTATTAAGAGTATGAATTTACAGGACCTGAGCATGAGCACTGGAGAAAAGGGAGTCTTGGTGATGTCTTATCTGTGGGGTTGCCATGAGTCAAGATCAACTCAAGGGTGGTTAACAACAACAACAATGTCTGAATCCAGTTAAATTACATGCATGAGTTTCAGGCTTGCTTTCTCTTTTTTTCAGCCACAATTTCTGTTTTTAACTAACAACAGGACAAATTTCAGTTCATTTGAACTACAGTATTTAAAGAAACAAGCCAGGATCAGAAACCAGAATTTGAATTTAGCTTGTTTCCTTAAACTGTAATGAAGTTTAAATAGAAATGAATGGACTGTATGAACATATGGCAAGTTCATGCTGTGGTTTAATGATCTTGGATTTTTATGTGAATAGGTTTATTGTTTAGCTGCCACTTTATCCAGTATTCAGATACTTGTTTATCCAGTACAGCCACCCCTCCGTTCTTGTGAGCGATCCATTCCGGATGCCCCTACGAAAACAGAAACTCACATATATTCAAGCCCCATTGACTTGAATGGTTGTGTGCTCTCACAGGCACACATGCCATTTTACCCAGCGGGGCTCACCCCTCCATGAATAATCAAGACCACAGGTTTCAAGTCTGTGAAAATTGGGGGGGGGGATGTATTTTGCAACAGAAACACAAAACACATTAGTAATTGTTAAATTATAACATTAGAGCTATATTCTTTCCATTCATGTTTTTAAAGTATCTTTAAAAAGATTGAATTTGTTCTCCCTGTAATTGCTGAATGTACAAAGAGGAAAATCAGTTTAATATTACTTTAAATGTAACATACAGTATATGTAATACTTATTACTGATCAAGACAAATCACTTATGATTTTAAGGAAACCACAGTTCCATATTCGTGCTCAGGGAACAGCTTCAACACATGTTAGTGAGAACAAGTTGAAACCATGGATTCTAGCATGTTTTGAAACTTTAAACAAATCACAGTTCCATAAATTTGGATGTTACAGAAGATGGTAGCTAGTTTAAAGATAAAGGTGGATGCATCTTATCTCTTCCTTACAGTACACACATAATGAAGTGGGAGGAGTATGCAATAAGATAATCACAGCTCATTCAAATATGTCTGAATAAAGTCTCTGCTATTGTATTACCAGTGTGTCTTTTAATGAATTGGCTTCTGAGCAGCTGCTAAACCTTGGTGCCTCCTTGGTAAAAAGTTGGCTTTCTCTGCAATAAAATAAATATTTTTCGATACCAAGTTGATTTTCTTTCTATCACCCTTCTTCACTGTCCAGCTTTCACAACCATATATAAAAGTGGGAAATACAATGGCATACATCCTGTCTTCAGTATTCAGTTATATAGCTCTACACTTCAGGATCTTGCCCAATTCCTTCATAAATGCTCTTCCTAGTATTCTTCTGATATGTCTCAATTCTGATTAAAGACTGAGCTAATGTATAGAAAATCTTGAACTATTTCAATGCCTTCATTGTCTGTTTTGAAGTTATGAAAATCATTTGTGGTCATTATTGTTGGTTTCTTAATGTTCAGCTGTAAACCTGCCTTTGCACTTTCTGACTTGACTTTCTTCAGTAATTGTTTCAGATCTTTGCCTTTTCCTGCTAGTAGTTTGGTGTTGATGTATAATTACCCTAAAGGCACCATATCCCGTCTGATCTTGGAAGCTAATCATGGTCAGCCTTGGTTAGTATTTGGATGGAAGTTGTTGGTGTGTGCATTCAAGTTGTTTCTGACTTGACCATAAGGACCCTAAAGCGGACCTGTCATGGGGTTCTCTTGGCAAGATTTGTTCCATTGTCTTCCCCTCAGGCACAGGGCATGTGCCTTGCCCAAGTTCACGCAGTGGATTTTCATATCCGAGTGGGGATTTGAACACTATTCTCCAGAGTTGTAGTCCAACACTCAAACTGTGACACCACATTGGCCTACCCTTGGATGGGAGACCACCAATGGAAACCAAGTGCTATGGGCTATATTTCAGAGGAAGGGACTGGCAAAACCACCACTGAGTATTCCTTGCATAAGATAACCCTGTGAAATTAATGGAGTCACCATATGTCGACAAGCTCGCTTATCCCAAATATTACAATGTTTATACATTTCATTTCTTGTTTTACAATATCTAACTTCCCTTGATTCATCCTTCTGACATTCTGTGTTCCTGTAATTTGTGTTGTCCAGCTTCAAATTTTCCTTTCCCCTCTCAGCTCATCAGCACAAGAATGTCCTTTCGACTAGAGTCCAGTTGCATCATTAGCCACAGTGCTATCCATAAGTGTCCTTGGCTCTACCCCAATAATATATTGATTGCCTGGGAGTATCATCTTCTGGCACTCTCTCTTGTTTCATTTTGAATTGTCTCATCACATGGTTTTTGAGTTAAAATACATTCAAAAGGGGCTTACTGTGTCTCATTCTGCACAGTACTAACAAATACTAGCTATGATGCCACTGCTGTTGTCTCTGAGACATCCTCCACCACTGTCACACACACACCCCATCTCCTGACCAGTAGTAGTGTGGCACATTTGGTCTGGCTCCTTAGAAAAAGTCTCTCTGACACAGAAGACCCTACTAGCATCATAGCCTCTTGTCTTGCAGGAGCATACCATCCCACCACCATGAAAAGGAAGTGCAGGAAAAGTTCTTTCTTTATAATAACTATGTTTAACTGGAAATGTGTTGATTTATTTCAGTAGTGTTTATTTTCAAGTGCACATGTGTAGGTAGTCACACTACTATATTTACTGTTTATTTAGGTCTGTAGATTAATTATTTTTATAATTACTGTTTATGATTATTTTTTTAAAATCTTAATCAGCAAAAGAACCTCCATCCCTTGGCCATGACGTTAGACAAAAGCAGCGTACCTCAGTGGATATACCCCCAGCAGAAATGAAAGTTTCAGTCTCTCCACAACCTCCTCTTCTAACCCAAACAAAAACTCTTAAAGACTTCCAGTAAGTAGCATTCCTAACTGTAACTTAACATGTTTTTTCATGTAATGAATTACCATATATATTTTACTATAAGTCAATTTCATGTATAAATTGAGGGCAGGTTTTGGGGCCAAAATTATGGATTTTGGTATGATCTATGGATAAGTCGAGGGTAAAGCTTTGAGGCTCCCTCTGTGTGTATGCGTGTGTGCATGCACACGAGAGACAGAGACTCTTAAGCAGCAATCAATCGCCTACCACTCTCTGCTTCCCCAATGGCTCTTTCAGAGTTCACTCCTGAGGCAGCACAGCGAGAGAGACAGAGAAGGTGTTGTGTGCACGTATGCGCGCATGTGCACCAAAGAGAGAGAGAGAGAGAGAGACTCTGAAAGAAGCAGCAGCCAATCAGCTATCACTCTCTCTGCTTCCTCAACGGCTGAGAAGAGAGAAACTGCTCTCCCCACCGGATGGATGGAGAAATCTGAAAGAGCTGCCATTGCATTACTATATTGACCTGTATGTAACTTGACCTAGGATTTTGGGGGCATAATTTTTTCGATTTATAGACGAGTATATACAGTACTCTTACTGCTGCTAGACTGGGACTTTGGGATTAATAATCCAGTTATTACAGAATTTGCTGTAGTTTCATACATCAAAAACTACATGAAGCTGTTGAAGTGTCTTCTGCCACCTCAAATTTCAAACATGTACATCTGTTCTAAAACTGAAATCCAGTTATTAACCCCAGCTAAAGTAGATACAGTTAATAAATTGCTGAATGGGTAGCTAACAGTTATGTAAACTCTACTAGTTAGACAGATGATACCAATAGGGAAATATTGAAGATTTGGTTCAAATGAAATCGTGATCGTTCTCTGACTTATAGATCCAGCCCCTCACCTTGTTTTTAACTCCAGGAAAGATAAAATATATATTGAAAGTGTTTTAGAAGTTAGTAAGTCTTGTTTTAGAAGTTAGTAAGCTTAGCCCAGGCTCCTTTCTTCCATTGTTCACATAAACAAAACTTAGGGAGATGGTTCTCTGACATATCCAAGACCCTCTTATAATACCAAAGGATTGCCTTCTCCATGCTAGCTTTTGCAGATACAATACCTGTCTGTCCTGAGGAATGCAGCTGGAGTCCCCAGGGATACTGCATTTCAGCAATCACTTTCCCTAAAAACACTTTCAGTGTTGGAATTACCAGCCTGCTGTCTCTAGAATAGAAAAAAAAAATCAGCATGGCACCTTCTGACTTCTGTGTTGTTTTGATGTTTTGCAGCTGAGTCATCCAAGAATTTTTTTTATTAAAATATACTCCCAAACAGTTAAAAGAGGGGACCTGGTCTATCTTATTTTCTCCTAAATTACAATTAAATTTAGGTGATCATTTGCCACCTTTGATTTAGCATAGTTTATTCTAAGTTGTTCTATATGACTAGACTCATTTACTTAGTTTTCTCTTCAGCCCAATTTTATTCATGGATAAATAATACAATGTCATCTGCATATATCAGGCTTGCCATGTTACAATTCCCTTTTCAGGGAAGGAAATAATTAGGGCAATTTGATTTAGTTACAATATTATTAATATAACGATTAAACAGGAAGGATGCTAACAAGCAGCTTTGTCTGATTCCTTTTGTTGTATGAAGTTCCTCAATCAACTTTCCATTTGTGTTGGTCCTTACCTTCATAATTCTATTAGTGTATAACTCCTGGATTAGGAGACACAGCCTTTAATCTATATTAGTCCTGTCAAGTTTACCTCACAAACTACAGTTGGCCCTCCGTATCTGCGGACTTGTAATCCCTGGATTCAAGCATCCTTGGCTGGCAAGTCCGCATTGTTCCCAACGGCACTGCATGCATGTGATTTCTCCGCCATTAAGTCCCCTGCATGCATGTGCTACCACAAGACAACAGAGGCTGTTCGCAATAACAGCAAAGCCATGTGCACATGCCACTATTGGGGACAACACGAGCTTGAGCATCCACGGATTTTTGTTCCGGAACAGATCCCCCAAGGTTAGCAAGGGCCAACTGTATTCCCATTGATTATATCAAAAGCTGAGAAGCGAGTAGATGCAGCAAAAAGCCACTGGAAGGACCACTGATATATTTATGCATCAAATGATGTAACACAAAAGGCTGATTCATTGTGCAGTGGCCCTCCCTAAACCCAGCTTGTTACTGATGAAGAATATTGTTTTCCTCCATCCTACTTAGCAGCTTCTAGAGAAGAAAGTGGTTGTAAATCTTAGCTAATACCCAATAAACTAATTGGCCTGATAATTTTGATGGTCCTTTCTTATAAACTGGGAAGATTATGCTTTGCGTACACCACCCATAGAAAATTTCTGGAGAGTTCATATGGGAAAATAGTTTTGCTAGCAGGGGCAGCCACAATTCAGAGCTTATTGTAGACCTTTGATGGAATTATCCTTCCCAGATGCTTTATCTGTTGATAGAGCATATATGAGTTTGCTCAGTTCATGAACAGACTGGAAGCCATTCTGGTAATGCCATTAACAAATGATTAGAATGTCTTGTTCTATTATCCACATCACTTTAACAAATATTGCTAAAGTAAGTATAATAAATATTAGCTGAAATATAAGCACCTTATGTGGGATGTAAGCCCCTGTCTAGACTGATATTGAGATCAAATTCCAGAACTGTCTTTCATTCCTTTTCAGAACTGCCAACCCCAGCTCTTTCCACAGAGCAATCATAAATGTCCTTTCTGCTTTCTAAATAAAATCCTTATAAATTAGGCAACAGGAAGCCAATGTTTCCAAATCAGCTTTCATATAGCTTAGTTTTGCTATATGTCCACAGCCTTGCTTGGGGGTTTATGTCAAATCACAAATATCCTGTGAAATTTTCCTCAGTAACAAAAACATTTTGCTGCATGGCATAGAAAATGCTTATTCTAGAAATAAAAATTCCCCACAAATAGATAGATGATATATAGATGTTTGATCAGTTGTGCAGTTCTTTGGATCCTAGCCTCAGTTTTATCCTTTATTTCACAATTAATCCTTAACCAAAAGTTAACCAAAAATATTTGAATTTAAGTCTCTTTATGCAGACTGTTTATTCAAATGTAATTATGCATATTTTAATATTATTTAGAGTTTTAAAACTTTAGCAAAAGAAATCAACTCCATGGGACTATAAGTATTGGATACTAATTAGTATTTTGTATTTCTGGATGTCTGAAATGTGTTGAACTCTGTGTCAAATGTTCCAGTACTATATAATTGGATGTGTTTTATATCTTCTATTTAGGGAAGACATAGAAAAAGCTAAATTAACAGGAGAATGGAAAACAGTGTATGATTTTTATTCAACAACATTTGATTCTTTTTTGGAAATCAATACTGCATTTAAGGTAAAAGATATATATATTAACTTTCACCCTCCTTCTTTCATTCATGGGTTAAACAGTTAATAGCAATAATGCGAATACAGTATGTGTTGGTATATGCATTAATTAAGTCTGAACAACCAGAAACCAGAAGTTAGATGAAGTAAAGAAAACTGGATATTTTTTAAAAAGCGTATTTCCTAAACATCTGGTTCTGTATGAGAAAATACAGTTTGCACCAGTTTTATGTATTGTGTGTGTAACTTAAGCACTTCTTATGAGATTTTGCATTAGTCCTATCAGTGGATAAATGAAACCCCTCAGATGCTTCCGTCCTGAAGAATTTTTTTGCAAGAAAACAACATGCACCTGAATTACACATAAGAGGGAAAACAGTATTGGCATTGCACCCACACTACCAAATAGAAGATTAGCATTTTCAGAGCTGCCATCATCACTTTTCTTTTCAGCAGATGAGGGAGTGATTTAAATCACCCTCTTGTACACATGATCATTGCTATGTACAACAGTGGTGTCAGTTGACTTAAAAAATGAACTTAACTTACGAGTAACTGCTCAGTCTCAGCAAAATCTTATTCTATTAGTATGGCCCATTTATTGGCATGCACCTCCACAGGGTGACTGCTGCTGGCATCATGTATCACTAAAAATATGAAGAGAAAATTCAAAATGCATCTGCTGTTGCAGATCTTTGTTCTTTAATGTATTATCTTACTTTGCAGAAATGCATGGATGTTCCTTTTAATTCCATTGATGATTGTGGCGTGGATACTAAATTTGTGAATGAGGTTTATGACACCTTACTCAGTGCAGTAAGTAAAATGACAGTGTGACTTCTTTGCCTCTTGTATATCAGTTACACAGATGCATTCATTTAAAATATATACTCATTATAATGCAGTTACAACAACATCATAATACTAATTTGTTGTACACATATATTTTTTGTATTAACTTCTGTTGTTACCTGCCTCATTCCCCAAAAGGGAAGAGGTGGGATATAAATAAATATTTTATTATTATTATGAGTTGGGGTAGTCCTGAAAAGGAGTTAAGAGTCCCAACATTATTATAGCAAACTTTAAAAAGTAAAACATTCTTAAATATTTCCAATTTTTATATATCAATAAGTGTTAAGATATTCAGGTTTAGCTGAGGCAGAAGAAAACAAATTTATTTTAGATACTATGGCTGCATCCACACTGCAGAAATAATCCAATTTGACACCACTTTAGCTGTCATGACTACCTTTCTCTAGAATCCTAGGATTTGTAGCACCAGAGCTCTCTGACAGAGAAGGGTAAATGTGTCACAAAACTACAAATCCCAGAATTTGATAGCACCGAATCATCACAGTTAAAGCTGTGTCAAACTGGATAATTTTTATAGTGCAGACGCCGCCTATATCAGAATTGCGGTGGAACAGAGAGAATACAAAAGGAATCAAATCTCCAAATACTACAAGAGTGTTTGTTTTGTTTTTAACCTTGATAATAGATACTCAGGAGGGATGTATATTGTACAGTGGTGCCTCGGGTTACGAAATTAATTCGTAACGCGGCCGCTTTCGTAACCCGAAAAGCCTTCGTAAGCCGAATTGCCATAGGCGCTAATGGGGAAAAGCCGCGATTCCGTGCGAAAAAGCCGAAAAAAGCACCAAAAGTTTTTTCGTAACCCGAAAAAACATTCGTAACCCGAAACAATAATTCCCTATGGGATTTTTTCGTATCCCGAAAATTTCGTAACCTGGGTATTTCGTATCCCGAGGTACCACTGTAGTCTGCAAAAGTACTCATAGGTCAAGGAGGATGCCAGCATACTCAGTTGACCAAGTCAAGAAAACTATAGATGTCAGCTAAAGCTGTATTTTAAAAGTTGGTGTCTTGCACAGAGATTTACATAATTTCTTTGAACTGTAGCCCATTTGTTTTCATGATTCCAACAGGCTTGTTTACTTTAGAATAATAGTGTTTATATATATTACATTATTTAAACCCATTTAAAAGGTTTATGTAATTGAAACTGCTTCAGCTGATACACAGATTGCAGATAGAACTCAGGCTACAGAACAGCCTGTTCTGGCCCCCTTTGTGTGGTTGTGATAAAATATTGATATTTCATGGAGGATGAGTATCAGAATAAATTGTTCCTAGTCATTGGATACAGGAACTGGTCTTTACTAAGGCTCAAAACAGATAGGCCATTCTTGCATGGACCATGGTAACTGCATGTGCCTGGTCCCAGTTGTGGCGACCACCACAGTCCTGAACCGGGCTGCTAAAAGGAGTGGATTTTATCTGTTCCTTCTTGGCCCAGCTCTTTGTAAATGATGCAGCTTTGGAGCAGCTTCAGGCGCATTACTGTAGTCATTCTTGGGGTGTCATGTATACAGCATATCCCCAACGTGGCCTGAAGCTGTGTCATTTTGCCTGTGGGTTTTGGGCCTCAGTCTACTAAAATCATTTTATTACCAACACTTTCTTGGCATAAATTGTGAAACCTTTTCTAGGCTACATCAACACAAGAGTTTCCTGGTCTGTCTAATCTGTTGCACTTCATTAGTATTAAATAGTGAGTTATTTTGTGTTTTTATTCTGTCTGGCAACAACTGCGTAGGTTCCTTCCAGTTAATTCCTATCAGTTGTCAATCTTCTCCTTTTCTTTTTTTGCCAGAACATGTTTATTCACTTCCGTACAAGCTGTCAAGGTGGAAACAAGATAAGGATAACCGCAGTATGAATTTGCAAATATAGTCATTCTGTTTTAGAAACATTCTTTCTGCTGATGGTTAGTGCATGCAAATACATGCAAGAATAGCTAATAGCCCCTTTTCACCTTGAAAATTATTTTCAAGAATGACTACAGTAATTTCTTTTCATGGCCACTATTTTCTCTACTCCAAATAATGTCCACTGAATTGTTCCCAAATGCATATTTAAGAACACAGTTGAGCAACAGTTACATGTGTTTGTACAAAACATGCAGTTTGATCTTTAACCTGAATGCTCCTGGTTATCTGGAAGGTTTGTGAGTATAGCCGAAGTCTGGTTCTGACTGACAGCTGCAGAATTCTAGACACTGTTTTCTGAAGCCATCAATCAAGAACTTTAGTTGGACCTTTAGGAATTACTAGTGTCCTTCAATCCAAAAAGATTTAGCATGATTTTTATTTAAATTAATGTATATGTACAATGGGCCCTCCATATCGGCAGGGGCTCAGTTTTGGGTGCTACCACAGATGCCAAAAAACATAGCTGATCACACCTCATGTTATTCAGTGATGGTGATGTGAACACATTCTTCAGCATGTGCATGTTCACATTCTGACCATGGAATAATAAGGGGTGTGGTAATCTGTGGATGGCCAAAACCACAAATGAGAAGTTGTCTGATAGGGCAAGCCAACTGTATAAGGTTGTTGTTATTCTTTATTCTCTTGATTATCTCTCCTCCACCACCTCTTTGTCCTCCTTTTTTCCTGAGAAATAGTCTAAGAAAATAAATCACATATGATTAAGTTTGATTGTCACTGTGCCAGTTACAAAGAGGAGGAGTAGGATTGATTGTAAATATCACATCTTATTTTATTTATCTATTTAAGATTATTCATAATGCTAAAGCCAATTTTAGTTGGAGTTCATAACAATGATAAGTGATTGAAAGCAGCCTCCACTGGTCACCAGTAAAACCTTGTCTTTAGAATTGCCTTCAGAAAGTCAGCTCTTAAAATACAGATTGCCAAGAGAGAAGCAATGTACTTCTGACAGGTGGATGCAAAAATGCAGCATTTTCAAATCTATTTTTATGAGTCTGGACACAGATTTTTAAGTGTTAATAACTGCCTGAAAAGCTCTGTATGTCTTATGAACAAAGAATTTTAGATAGAAAGTTAAAGAAATGTGTAATGAAATTCCAAATACTGTATTTTCTGGCATATAAGATAACTTTTTAACCCAGGAAAATCTTCTCAAAAGTCAGGGGTCGTCTTATACACCAGGTGTTGTCTTATAGGGCAAGTGCTGAAACTTCCAAGCCAGACTGGGAGAATCTGCAGTTGCCGCATATTGTGGGGGGAGTTAAAAAATGGCTGTGGCTACATCCCCACCGTATGCGGTGACCATATGAAAGCAGCAAGGGTAGCACTGTACAAGTATGGTAGAAGAAAATCCACTCATGGAAAGAAATGACTTAACGTGGTCCTGATGACGAGGTGAGGGGGTGTCTCACCGGGAAGGTGTAAGTGAAGGGCGGACGCCTGAGGTATGGAAAAAGAGCCGTGTTTGCACTACCGCTCTGATAGTCTTGGAGACAGGGAGGGCTGGGTAGGCAGGGAGAGCTGACCATTCCAAGCAGGCTTTGTATACAACAAGTTTTCCTGTTAAGTACCTGCATGTCATAAGCATTTGAATTAAAATTACCATATTGAAATCAAATCTCATTTTTTTTAATTTTTATTTGTTGTTCGTTGGAAGAGGGGTAGTCTTATATGGCGAGTATATCCCAAACTCTATATTTTAACTGGAAAAGTTTTGGGTTGTTTTATACTCCCAGTCACCTTATATGCTGGAAAATACTGTACTATAGCCATTTTGAAATCAATCCATGTAATGCCAGTTTTCACCCAAGTGTGTAGAATAAACTTTGGAGTAGCAGGATCAAAGCTATCTTTTAGTCCCTCTCTTCCAGCCACTATGTTTTTCTCTATTCACATGTTGGATATGGGCACAGAATGCCTTGATCATGCTCCACAAATGGGGGGAGGGTAAAGATTGTATGTTGCTGTTGTTCACACGCCATCGCAGAAGCATGGGTGACCAGGAATGACATTGCTTGGCTCTACATCTGGACAAGAACTAACATCAAATGTGTACCTCTTATTATTCCACTAAATCTGAAAAGGAAATTAAGCAATATGATAGTGGAGAAATTTAGATTGAAGATGTGGGGAGAAATGCAGATTTTTAGAAATGAGACTATGAGGAGATTTAAGGAAAACATGAATGGCTTGGCGGGGGGAATTAAGGTTTCCTCTGAATTTTTGAATCACATTAATTTTTTTTTAAATCATGATCCAGCCACAGTTTACTGCAAATTTTTCTTTCTCCATTTGCTCTAGCCTCAAGATATCCAGAAATGTATCCTTAAAGGAGTAATTAATGGATTATTACAGGAATGGAAAGGGTAACTAGCTTTTACATATGTTTTACCATGCCAGTAATTTTTAAAGTTTCTGTTGGAATGAAATTCTGAAAAGTGTTTAACATGTAACACAAACAACAATTTAAAATCATACAGCCAAATTTCACTTTTTATCAACAAGAAGAACGTATTCTCATCTGGTGTATATATTTATATGGAGACAAGTTACAAAAAGGTTTGCAAACAGTAAGTTGCTGCTCCCTTTGCACTTGGTCACCCTGGGAGCAGCAACTGAGCAGCTGGCTGAGCAGGAACCAAGAAGCCTCTTGCCCATGCTGGCCTTACGGCAAAGACCAGTCCAGGTGAGAGGCTTTTCAGTCACTGCCCAGACAGCTGCCTGATTGCTGTTCGCATTGCAGCCAGTCATCCTAGGAACAGCATGTCACAACCAGCCAGCTCAATTCTCAATGCAAAGACATTGCTGTGGTGAAAAAACAAAAGAAGACACTAAGAGAGAAGTCACTGGCAAAGTGTTTAATTTGAATCTAACCAGTTCCAGACCCCAACATAATATTAAAACAGTATCAAAACTCCTCCTCCCCCCACATATTGACGCACAAACCTTCATCCCCACCTGCTCTAATGGTTTCTTATCACCCACCTGCCCTTCCTACTTGCCATTCCTAAGCTCTAACAGTCTACAGTTCTTTAAAGATAAGAAAAAACCTCCCCTACATTCCATCTCTTTGCAGAAGCAGACAGCATTACCAAGCAGCCCAGGCTTTGATGTTACATTGCTTATATCAGCCCATCCTCCATCCAAGACATGCTCTTTCCTTACACACAATACAAGATATCTCCCCATCTACACAGGATCACACAGCCAAATACATTGCAATACAGAAACCCCTCCCACAAACAAAATATATCATGGCAGAACCAAACATGGATTCTGAAACCCCAACTGCCTGAGCAGTGATTGAGAAATTTCTTACCTGTGGCAGCCTTGCAGCGAAGGACAGAAAAGAGCCTCAAAACAAATCTTCAAACAGAGAGTGCAGTGTGAAAATCAACTGTAATTTATCAGTAAATTCCATTGTGTTTTTTTCTGTGCTTGATTATAATTAAGATATTTTTGTATTACATAATGGCACTGACTCTCTTGGGTTTTTTTAAATTAAGAAATTAAAATAGTATTATCAACTACTGTGAGTGGGTAATTCTGTTTTAATGTTCTTCAGAAAAGAAGCTCCTAGACAGAGTAAATAGCCTCTGAACATTCATTTTATGCACAGGGGTGAGTTGTGAAGTGACCAGGTTTGCTAATGACACAATATTATTTAGTGTAATGATCACAGAAACTGATTATGAAGAGCTTCAAAAAGATTTTTCCCCATACAGGGAGAAAGAGTATTAAAATGGCAAATGAGATTCAGTGTAAGCAAAGTTGAGTTGCACATACTGGTGTAAAAAAATAAATAAATTCCAACTTCATGCATACAGTGATCAAGCTCTGAGCTGGAGGTAACTAAGGCTGCATCCACACTGCAGAAATAATCCAGTTTGATACCACTTTAACTGTCACAGTTCAGTTCTGTGGAATTCTGGGAATTGTAGTTTGTTGTGGCACCAGAGCTCTCTGATAGAGAAAGCTAAATGACTCACAAAACTACAGTTCTCAGAATTTCATAGCATTGAGCCATGGCAGTTGAAGTGGTGTCAAAATGGATTATTTCTGCAGTACGGATGCAGCCTGAGTGAAGGATCTTGAGGTTGTGGTTGATAGCTCAATGAAAATGTGCAGCTGCTTTAAAAAAAAAAGTCAGACTCTACATTGGACATTATTGATCTTCCACAGTGAAGACAAATACAGAAAATTAATTGGGCATCTCTCCAATCTATCTAATTCTCTTTTAGCATTTACCACATTCTTTTTTCAAAAGATCTGACCACTTCAGTATTTCTCACATATTTAAATTTGTAGTCATAATGTTAATATCAATAGACTTTATGCATATGAACATTAAACTTGCATGCAAACATCTGACCCAGTAAATTCTTAATTATTTATATTTAACCAACCAAAACATTTTTCTTTGATTTTTCTGAGTCAGTAAACGATTTTGCTAAATATTTTGAAGCAATCATCTCTTCAGAAGTAAGTTCTTGTATGTAGTCTGGAAATAAATAAAAATACTGTATAGCTTTTGTGATTGGCCCACACTCATTCTGACTGGTGAAAAAGGAGTTGGAATTACATATGGAATTACAAATGTATTTATGGTGTGCATATGATCCCTTAAATTGTACCTTTCTTTTTATATTCATTAATTTGCTTTCAGACCACGAACAAAAGATGATCTTAGAGCATATTTTATACTTCTACAGGTAGGTAAAATGTGTGTGTTTACTTATTATAATATATTTGTCATCCAAAGCTTTTATGCAGCAGTTTGTTTTATTTATACTGTTCTTAATAATTGCTAAGGTGGTCTTATTCATAGTACCTCTATAAAGAACAGCACAGCAGCTATGAAGTACATAAGATCATAAATAGAAAAGCCAGATCATTTTTTCTCTTTGAGTCATATTGCCTCTGTGCTCATAAGCATATTCATTTGTGGGTTAGGCAGCTTATTGCTTTACACAATGGTGAATGTTATATATGTAAGTTGATTGAGTACTATATCTTCCAAATTTGCTTACCTTGGGTTGAATACACCTTGTTACACTGTCTTTTTCAAATTTTAGCTAAAGAGGCATCTTCTGATATATATCAGAGGTAACTAACTTTCACCAAACTCCTAAATTGTTATTTATTCCCAAGATACCACCCCCCCCCCTTGGGCATATCATTAAGGAGGGTTTAAATCAGATACAAAGTTTATTACCTTCACTGTATAGATATGCATTCAATTCCTGCACCTTTGGCAGAAATGCCCGCTGCCTGTCTTCTCGGATAAGACTCCATCAACTTTGCACATTGGATCCTGTGAATTTTTGCCTGTTCTTCTTAGTAAAATGGTTTCAGCTCTGTCATGTTGGATGGCACCATTCGTGAATGGGCCTCTTCTCACACGTTCTCAATGAGGCAGAAGTTTGGTTTTTGAGACTGGACCTTTCTAAGATATTCAGGTCCTTGTTTGTAAACCACTCTAGTGTTACTTTGGGTGTGCAGTTAGGAGTCATTGAGCTGCTGGAGGATAAAATTCTTTCACAGTCCCTGATCCCTTACAGACTTAGAAAAAAATTCCTCTAGAGTTGCCCTGTAGTTGCCTCCATCTTGCCCTTTGTCGTGGGAAGTTTCCCAGTCTGGGATACCACATGATACTGCCACCACCATGCTTCACCATGAGGATGGTCTTCTCAGGACAATGAGCACTGCTGGTTTTGTACCAAATATAGGGTTTGGGGCAAGGCCCAAAGTTTAGTTTGGTCTAAACAGACCTGTCAACCCTTTCTGGCATGTTTCCTGTGCATTTTTGAAAATTCCCACTTCCCCATAAATCCCTTCTTTTTTGGAGTGTCTAGATGATAGTTGTCCCATGAACAGTTTTTCAACTGCAAATCACTCCTGCTCCTTCAGACTTACTATTGCTCTCTTGGTTGTTTATCTGACTAGTCCTTACCCACTTAACTGAGTTATGATGGCCTTCTCCAGGAGGAGACACAATTCAGCACTATTCTTTCAATTTTGTAATAATGGATTTTATCTTCACAGTTTGGGATATATTTTTTAAATCCAACCCTGATTGATGGTTCTGCCCAACTTTATCCTGGAGTTGTTTTGATAGCTCCTTGGTCTTTGTGAAGCTTTTTGTTTAGATAAGCTCTCCAATAAACTCTAGGGCTTCCAGCAAGAGGTTGTTTAATCAGGGATTATGTGGCATGCAAACTGTATATAGGGGCACTGCATTCAACCCCTTATTTGACTCCAAGAAGCAGTGGGTTGTACCACAGCTTATGCAAGCATTTTAGAATAAAATGGGTATATACTTATGGAACCAACAAGTAAGATGTTGTGTGGTATTTTATTTGCATATGTATAGTTACACCTACACCTGTTTTGTATTAATAGAATGAGGGAGAGAAGAAAAGAAATGCTAGTTTTTTAAACAAGCAAAAAAAAATTAAAAATAATTATCTATTCTTGCTTGGCAGTGATGGTTGTTTGTAGGGATAGGATTAATGTGCCTATTCTGTCTTCTAAATCGATATGATTTGTGCTTTGTCCTGTCCTGACTTTGTTGCAGCTCAGCAGTGCAGCATAACAACTATTACATGATACTCCCCCCATGGCTATTGAATTCTCATGAAATTCAGTAAAATTCTTTGTGCAAGGGAAGGGGGAAGCTTTGAGCGATAAGATGAGAATCATGTATAGCAAAAATTGTTATGCTGTGTAGGAGTTATTATATCCCAAAAGCTTATTATGAAATTTTTTGTAATAACATTTTCATTAGAAAGGCATAGTTTATTTTTGTACTGACAAAGTGTTTTTAATCTTTTTCAGAATCCTCTGTTTAGTAACACATCAACGTATGTCATTTATGCTCACTTGCTAAGACAGATTGCTGCCTTAACTGAAGGCGATCATCACTTCCTAATTCACTGGTTTAAAAAGTAAAGTATTTTCTGTTGTCTAGGATGACAAATTTAAATGATAATTGTAGGGAAGGGAGGGGAGGGGAATTGACTCTTATTTGGGGGGAAAGGAATACTGTGAAGAATAGAATCTGCAAAGCAGCATAACATATATACTCATGTATAAATCTAGAAATTTTAATTAAACATTTTATCCAAAAATCCTTGGTCAACTCATCCACGGGTCAATGTAAGCACTGGACTTTAACTCTTATCAAAAAAAGGGACAATACCCTTCTCTGAACAGAGTGGCGAAAGGTGAGAGCTTAGTCTATTCCAGGAGACCCTAAAAAAAACCCAACCCCTTCTATTTTCCAGCGATGGAGGTGGAAACATCCTATAACGTGGGTTGTTTCTATCTCTTGCTCTGAAATAGGCAGGAAAAACAGAGTTGAAGGAGTCAATGCCACCAGAGGGAGCAACCCCCTCCATCCCTCAGTCTTTTTCCTGCCTCGCTCCAAGTAGGCTTTGTTTTTCCTTTTCTCCTTCTTTGTCTTAAAGACTTTAATATTTCTTCTAATATTTCTTCTATTCTTCCTCTATTCATAATCTGTTCTCTCCTGCCTTGACAACTACCTGCAAAAACAGCTATGTTTTCTTTAGTCTTGCTCTATCCCTTTGACTTTCTAAGGGCTGAGACAAAGCCAGGCAGGGAGAGACAGTTCAGAAGCTGCTGGGCTGTGAGGCAACTAGGCCCAACTCCAGCATTAAAGAAGAAGAAGACTGCCCAGCCATGTCTGGCTGAAGCCCAGGTGCAGCCGGAGGAGGGAGATCCCTCTGTCCTGGACTAGATGCGCTCCACTGCAATCTCCAACTCCGGGAAGGGGTCTGCGCAGTGAGATGGACATCCCGAAAGTAATTGGCGTGGTGGAGGAGGGAATATTCCCTGTCCTTAACCAAAAGGCGCCACACCGCAGTCACCATCCCCATTATATATATATTATATATATATAATAAATACAAATAAAAATGAGGGCCTTTCAGTAGCTCCTGAAATCTCTTAGACTTTTGGGGTCTGATGATTTTTTTTATTATTACTGTATTTGTTTTTATGGTATTATTGTATAAGATAATTAATATATTGGAGTTTAATGACACCTCAGTGCAATTAAAGCTGGAGAATCCTGATCTTCCTCAAGGGAAGGATTTTCCTCCCCCCTCCAAACCTGGGCCTTCAACACCAAATATTCCATTTTCATACAGATTTTATGAAGGTCATAAGGCCTCCATAGATTGTTATTGTGAGACCAAATCCAATAGCTCTGTGTGTGTATATAGTTACAGCTCACCTCAACTTGTTATGGGAATCATCAGATCCCACTTGTGATTGCCATAGTTTATGCTCAATGAAAGTTGTTTCTCCTGTTTTCATTTTTTCTAGAGCTATGTGTGGCCCACAGCACTTGTTAAAAACAAACAAACAAACAAAAAACACTTGAGGTCAAAATAAAGTTCTGCCAGAACTTTAAGAAATGGTTTAAGATAGTGGCTATTTCAGGAGACACTAGCCTAAATGTGATTTGATACAATCCAAGACCACAACTAGTTTAGTTCCACTACAACAACAGATTTGATCCAAGAAATTTACACATAGATGTCCATTACAAACAAAATCTGACATTTCCACCTCTTACTGGAGACAAATTGTTTAGAATAAAGTCTCTTGGCTGAGTCTAAGGATAACAAAAAGACCTTACCATCTTTTATTTTTAAAAAAAAAAAAGGAGGGGGGGTTCCTTTCTATAATACATTCCTCAAATGAAGATTCCTGTATTGTCGAAATATGATAATGGAGAGCCAGAGATCAAGATTGCTCCATCTTTGTGACTGACCATTTTGCAGTGTTACTACACAATGGTTAAGATTTTTAAATTACATTTTCGAGGCCACCCCTCCACTCGAACTAGTCTACAAGAAATCGGTCTTGATTTGCCACAAGTCAAAGGTGACTTTTCTTAGACCAGGGCCTTCAATCCTAGAGACACTCTTCAGAGCTGTCTTCACAAAGGTATCAGTTAAGAGTGGGATAAACCTGCCACATTACACCTAAATTCGGTGTCTGTTAATTATCATTTACCTTGACAGGTAATAGCAAAACTGCAATTCTAACCAATGGATGACTCAGTATAAGCCCTGGGTTTCTCCCATTTATACTCAAGCTTGATGAGACACACATTCCCCCTCTCTTTCACACACATATACAGTATACATGTATATATACATA
This sequence comes from Sceloporus undulatus, assembly GCF_019175285.1. NCBI lineage: Eukaryota > Metazoa > Chordata > Lepidosauria > Squamata > Phrynosomatidae > Sceloporus > Sceloporus undulatus. The sequence goes on from NC_056524.1 coordinate 180,021,781, forward strand.
CACTGATAAAATAACAGATAAATGGTCATAAACAGCATCCTCCTTGGCAATTAGGGCTGCTTCAACTATATCATTTCTCAAGGGCCGACCTTATGTGGGCTAAGATTTTATGATATCCCTCATAATCAGGTGAACATAAACAAAACTGCTGGCATGTGGATGCCTGTTCTAAACAACTTTGATAATTGTGATTGGTGATAAACTCTTTAAACAATCACTGGATCCAATATTGATAAAAAATTAATGATAAGGGAAAATCATTTGCTTTTTCACATAAAAATAAAAAATGAGGTCTCTTCACCAGGGACAATCCTCCTTTTTCCCCTATATATACAGTTATGATACTTGTTTTACAAGAGACAATAGGTTTTACAAACAGTGGTCTGAGCTTACTTACCAACCTTCCATCAGTCCCAAGTACTGCTTCACCTAAACCTATAATAACAATATAAGTGACAATACCTATCTTGTCAAACAATGACACAAATAGCCTCAGTCCTGGCTGATTGATGCTAAAGGGTGGGAGGAAGACTGCAGTCTTTCTTTCATCCTTCATAACAAATTCAGCAGACCTATGGGTCCTCTGAACTCTAAAAATTTGCTCACATATACATATACCATTCTCATCACTATTTCATTGCTTCCTCAAGATACTGGAAAGCAAAGATTCATTGGCTGATACTAAAAGCCAAAAGACATCTGATTAATATTGGGACAATTAAAAAAAACTATAAAAACAAAGAGGCTTGTTCCAATCTTCTTTAATTCTACATTTAAAACAAACAAAAACAAAACTTAGAGTGTGGTGCTAGAGCTAAAATTGGTCAGCTGGTTTATTAAAAACAAACAAACAAACAGGTTCAGACTACAGATTCTCCAGAAAACCCTGGAGGCACTTCAGCTCCATGATTTTGTGTGTCCCTGTTCTTAGCTGTACACTGCTCCCTCGGGTTACGAAATTAATTCGTTCCGCGGCCGCTTTCGTAACCCGAAAAGCCTTCGTAAGCCGAATTGCCATAGGCGCTAATGGGGAAAAGCCGCGTTTCGTGCGAAAAAGCGCCGAAAAGCACCAAAAATTTTCTTCGTAACCCGAAAAAACATTCGTAACCCGGAACAATTATTTCCAATGGGATTTTTTCGTATCCCGGAAATTTCGTAACCTGGGTATTTCGTATCCCGAGGTACCACTGTAGTTGTTTCTGCATCCCAATCCACCTACCTCATCACAATTATCTACACACTGCTTACCAGGGAAAGCTTTTTCCATACAAAACTCTACCATTCAGTCTGTTGTTTTCTTCAGTTACACTCACTACACTGATAGGAACACATTAAAACAGTGAGATCTTCATGTATACCCATAACATCATAATGTCCTGATTAGATCTGTTTCTCTTCCATAAGATCTAACAGATGTTGAGTTGTGCTTTCCTTCCTATCCAGAAATGGTTTTCTGCTAACTCATGAAAAGAACAACCTAGTTCCATTTCAGAAGCTACAACACTTTGGAGTGGTTGTAGACGCATTGCTGACCAGAGTCTACCTGACCAAACAAAGGGTAAGATCCATGAAGAACACCTTCAGGCAGGTAGGTTGTTCTCAGTTATCTGAGCTAGTGTTACTGGCGCACCTACAGTGCCTGATCTGCTTCAATTAATAATTTGTCATGAACACGAGGAGCCTAAAGTGGTTCCTCTAGCTATTTCAAAAATAGATGTTACGGATAAATCACTTGTTCTGACATATATCAAATAAGTTCAAATCCCTTTGAACTGTGGTTGTTGCTGCCAATCGAGAAGGATTGTCTGATTTGGCCCCTGATGGAGTTCCAAATAATGGTTGAGGCCAGCTTAGGGCGATGCTAGTCATTTTGTTACTCCCAATAAGCAAAATGAATAAATAAAAAATACGACCAACAATCTCTACTCCACAATATAAATTGGCTTCAATTAAAACCAATAGTGTTTGTTTTCAACCACAACTACTAACAGCTCAATTCTGATTCAAATTGACACGTTTACATTAAGGGTTCATATACACCAAATGACTGACCCAATCCAGGTCACTCATGACAAAATCAACATTTCTAATAACTTGATTCAAGAAATGATTTCAACATCTTTTTGTCACAATCAAAACAAGGCTATGATAAAGTTGTGGCTCGTCTTGGATGCATTGTAACATGCTACAAGAAGATTGAGATATCTCTGTTGTGATCAGTTGTTGATCACTCCATTTACAGTGCAGCTACTTCCTCTGCACTACCAACAATCACATCCATCTAAGATAAATTTAAGACATGACATGGTCTTCATCTTCCACATTTACATGCCACCTCTGTTGTTGCCTTTAATCAAAAGAGGCTTCCTTTGGAAGACACATCTGGTGGTTCTCACATAAGTGATATGCCTCAGTTCACCCACCCATTAGTTGGGTAGCTTTGGTAAGTCCCACGTTATAGGATGTTTCCACCTCCATCGCTGGAAAAAGGAACATTGGTTCTTACCTGTGAGATGTTCGTTTTCAGCGATGTAGGTGGAAATATCCTCCCCACCCAGAACTGAGGAGGCTGTTTCCCTTGGCTGTGCAAGGGTGGTTGTTAGTTATTTTTAGTTTGACTTTATGATAGTTTCTATTGATTATACTTAGATTTACATTAAATGCTCTGTGAGTTTGTTTTCTATCCTCGGCTGTAATATTGACTGATGGATGGTGGGGGTTGCTCCCTCTGGTGGCAACTCCTTCAAGTCTGTTTTTCCTGCCTATTTCGGGGCAAGAGATGGAATCAACCCACGTTATAGGATATTTCCACCTACATCGCTGAAAACGAACATCTCACAGGTAAGAACCAATGTTCCTTTCTCTCTGCCACAATGCCGCGTCTGACCTTTTGGAATGCTTAGGCAAGAAAATGGCAGCAGTGGCAGCTCTTTGGCACTTCCTCTCAAAGGAATGCCAAGAAGAATCAGGCTTTGAAGGTTATGAATAAGCTATTTGTATCTGTTTGTCAGCTTTCCTAGGTTGAAATCAGGCAAAGTTATCACATAAAAATTAAAGGCTATAATCACTGCTACCGTAGAGCCTCCACAGACTGGCATTATTCGTCGACGTGGGGGCGTGATGTATGCATGCCGGCTGCCCCCACACTGGCATCATAACGCGCAGCCAACTGCATGACAGAGGCATAACGGCACTCCATTAACTCAGTGTTTAAATGTGCTGTGCCAAAAGAGCACTGAAAAGCCGCCTCCACCACCACGGCTAGGGCACCCTTTCTGTGGTGGCTTCTGTTTGCTCCACGGAAAGGCCGGATTGGGGCCGCATCGTGCGGTTGCCATGGCACCAATCCAATGAGGAAAGAGGTGGTACGGAGCCGTCCCTTAGGAGCTGTTTGTTGAACCCTGTAGTCTCCATTTTCTTTGCTTTGCCTTTTTGTCCTTTTTGACATGTGTGCATTCTCTTAGCCCTACCTGTAACTGGTCACCTACCACACACATTGCATAGCCACCATTTATGGTAGTTGCCTCCTCATATATCCAGCCTTTAGGGTAAGCACAAACAGTTTTGTCTTCCTTAATTTTGTAACTTCTTTGGCATCATTTTCCTTTGCTTTATCCTTTATATCCTTTCTTACATGCTCCTATATTTTACCTTCAACTTATCCATGGGTCATATCAAAATCCATAATTTTGGCCCTGGAATCTACCCTCACCTTATACATGTGGCCAACTTATAGTCCAGTGTATATTTATTCCACTTCATGCAGAGTTCTGTAAATCTTACCTCTTTGTTTTTAAATAAAAAATGGGCAAGCAGTTCTGAGCAGAAATAGGTTGGACTGGGATGAGTTATGGGCTAAACAGACAGCTCCAAAGGAGTGGCTTGCTGACGCCCCTTTGAGGACCGGATTGGGGCTGCTGCAGCTGCACACCATGGCCCCAATCCGGCGATTTGCCAGCTCCAAAAGAAGTGTCAGAAAGCCGTTTCTTTTGGAGCCAGCAAAAAAGCCACCCTTCCTGTGGTGGTGGCATTTTTACTGCATTTCTTCGGCACAGCATGTCTAAACAATATTGTTGACACCATTTTGATAATAGTCCTTCCAAACTGGCCCATAAGAGACAAGTGAGCCCTTGGTATCCACTGGGGTTTGGTTCCAGAACTTCCTATTGATACCACAATCTGTGGATGCTTAAGTCTTATTATATAAAATGGCATACTAAAATGTTGTCCCTTATTTAAAAATGATAAAATTAAAGTTTGCTTTTTGGAATTATTATTTGGAGGGAGAGATATTTTCAAGCCATGGATGAGGAAATCCATGGATGTAGAATCCATGGCAATTATTGTATTGCTAACCATTTAATAGTATTTTGAGATATATTCATTCTTCATGGAGACTGTGGCACAATTTTTTTTGGCATGTTTTGAACTTTTAAATACGTTCAGAAAGAATTGTGAGTTTCAATGATATTCTATGAATGTCATGCAATAAACAAAATAACATCAGATTATTTCTTCTAGGATGTCACAGAAGAGATTCAAGCAGGTGATAGAGAGGCTCCTCCAGTTTATCTCCTTACGTCTGTTTCCTGCAAAACCTGAAGAGTTACCTCTTATGGAAAAGTGTACCTGGTGGATTCCATCAGCAGCCAAAGTCTTGTCTTTATTTAGTAGGTTTTCCCAGGTCAATTAGTTTTTGTTTCTTCTTCTATTATGATGCTTATCTCACTGGAGTTACTTTTTATTATAGAAAGTATCTCAATATCTGCAGCCAGTAACCTAGCTAGTAGGTCCAATCTATACTTCCCAGAGTTTTTTGTGGGTTTTTCGGGCTATGCGCCCATGCTCTAGAAGAGTTTCTTCCTGACGTTTCGCCAGCATCTGTGGCTGGCATCTTCAGATGCCAGCCACAGATGCTGGCGAAATGTCAGGAAGAAACTCTTCTAGAACATGGCCACATAGCCTGAAAAACCCACAAAAAACTGTGGATGCTGGCCATGAAAGCATTCGGCTTCACATATACTTCTCAGAGCTTGGAAAGGTTACTTTTTTTTACTAGAAATCCCAGAATTCCCAACCAGAATGCCCAGCCTTTCCAAGTTCTGATATTAGCATGTTCCCTTGTTCTCATCTCTTTGATCTCCCTTGTGTGACTCTCAGTCTCTTCTCCTAGGAATATATGGCGGGATACAGACCGCCCAAAGCAGGCGGTCTCCCGCTGCCCTAGTTTGTTCCACTGGGAAGGCCCAGCCTCCAAACCACGGGGCTTCCCCGTGGAGCAAAAAGAACCCTTAAAAATCAGGTTCTTTATGCTATGCCATTGTGACGCTGCAATGCACTGATGGCGCATTTGCGGTGTCACAATGGTGCTGGGACGTGCAGACGCTAAGCATCCGCCACGTCAAAATGGCAGTGCCCATGTGTACTGGGTGCCGCCATTTTGACGTACAAATTACGTACTAGGGTTGCAGGGCGTATATAAACAGCGCCCCGACGCAACCCTAGTACGTATGCAGGCTGGCGCTTTCGCCGGTCAGTACAGCACCTATATTTGTTTATTTAAAAAGTTATCTCAAGTGTAGTTATCATGGGATATCAGGACAACATACCATGATATTAATTTAATGAATTTAAAACAATTTTAAAAAGTGAAAAATTATTTCAAAGGACTTCCTTAGAATTATCCACAACAGCTCTGCCAGTCATGAGTCCTGTATCAAATGTATTTATCACATGCATTTGGATTTTTTTTTTAAAAAAAAATCATTCCTTTTTCCCATTTCTAAAATCCACACTTTTGGTAAATATTATATTGCTGATACCTTCTGCCTCAACAACATGTTTATGAACATTATGTATAACTGAATATTGATATAGATTAGATATAGATATGATGCTGCCATCAGAACAGAACACAGAATGGTTCTCAGTCAGCAAAGGGGTCAGGCAAGGCTGCCTATTTACTCAACCTGTATGCAGTAAATATAAAGGACAAGCTCAGACTCAGGCAGGAAAAGTGAAGATGTGAGGAAGGAACAGTTAACAACCCAAGATGCAGACAACACAGTACTACTTGCAGAAACAAAGACTTGGAGCAATTACTGAAGGCAGTCAAGGAGGAAAGTGCCAAGGCTGGATTAATACTGGAGAAGAGGGCTGAGGATACTGGGGACAGCCAAAAAGACAAACAAATGGGTTCTGGAATAAATCAAGCTTGACCCATCTCTGGGAGCTAGGATGACTGAATTTGGCCACATCCTGGGGAAAAATTAATCCTTAAGAAAGGCAATGATGTTAGGAAAAGTGAAAAGCAGTAGAAAGAGAGGAAGACCACATGCCAAATGGTTAGACTCAGTTAGGCAGGACACAGGCCGGGGCCTGCAATACCTGAGCAAAGAGGTTAAGAACAGGGAGTCTTGGAGAGCTTTCATCCACAGGTGTGGGAATCAGTGAAAGATGCCTGCTCTCCCACTTCCTGCTGTGGAACTCAGGGAGTGTTCTTTCTGGCAGGGGGATCCATTGTGGTGTTTGAACTCTCATATTTCCAATTCCATGGGCTGAGATAGTTTTTCTGATAGTGACTGTGGCAGGCTGTTCATATTTGACCACGGGTGTTATAGCATAAATGCAGTTTGTTTACGGAAAAATGTAAATGTTTTCCCATAGTTCATGAAAGGTTTATGAAAATTGAGCTGGTCATATATAATTGACATACTGAAGAAAAGGTTGCCTTCTCACATGATTCTCAAAGCAAGTTGCTCATGGGAATCTAAATAAATAATTTCTAGACCAACATATAACAGAAGAATTGTCTGATATTCCGTGATTTACAGAGTTATTTTACAGACAGAAATTGCTTGTTGTAGTAAAGAAGTTACACATCTTGATCTATGGGTATTATTTGAAGTAAAGAACACATCCAGAACTGTAGTATACATTTCTACATACCCTCTGACAGCCAAACTTAACGACAAAAAATGTGGAGGAGCTAGGATAGTGTCTGGTCTTTCACTTTTTGTTCTAAAATGAATAGCAAACATAGTGGTAAAATTCAAAGATAGGCCGTGTTAGTGTGGATCAGTATGCAAAGGGATCTTGTAGCACCTTTGAAACAAAGAAAGAGAAAGAAAGACGTTGTTAGCATAAGCTGTCATATGCTTAGGTCTTTTTCTTAGTTTGTCACAAAAGTGCTACAAGATCCCTTTGCATACCAAGCATATTAGAGTAGCTGTATGCAGAAATTCAACAACAATAGCCAATAAATGTCCAACTGTAAATTAGCTCCTTGCATTGATTTTAAAACACCAAGGACATGGATATAATACAAATAAAAGTCTTGTCTTTTCCAGTAATATGATATAACATAAACTATTAATTTCTTCTTTTTTTTTTGACAGATCTTAATTTCATTTCTCTAAACAAAGTTAATTGTCAAGCACCATTCTGAAAACTCATTATTTGAATATGTCTTGCAGATGCTTCAAATAGTCTAGTTAACCCTCCTGTTATTCCATATACGGATTTCTATAATTCCACATTAGATCATATTGATCTCATGGAAGAATATCATAATTGGCAATGTTATGGAAATTCTCATAGGTAAGAAAAATGTGAGAATTTAGTGCTATTGAGGGATTACTAAATGTAATGGGGGAGATTATCAATATTTTCATGGTTTGCTTCCACATAAAATTGTCCAATATTTATTGTTGTACTCATGTCATCATTTTGAATTATAGGTATTTTGAAAAGTAACTTTTTTCAGAACAAGCCTCTTGCAAGAGATTATAGGTTATGATAGATTATCAATTTGGTGCAGTTCATTACTCTTTAAAAACAATTAAAAAGTACAATACTCATCCAGTTATATATATCAACTTCTTTTTGAGCCTTTAGTGTAGTACTTACTCAGACATATATTTTCAGCAATGTGTATGTCCATTCACAGGAACCTCTGAGAAGACCTCAGCCAATTCTGTTTTTAATCTACATTTACTATAATATGTACTGTTTGAAGTATTAAAGTTAGTGCTTACTAGACTCACTTGATTCTGCGAGAAATATAAGCACTGTCTATTTGTCTTTAATTAGAACAATAAGAATTTTTGCCAACTAGTTTTTAAGTCGTAATTTATTGGGGTTTCTTGTATTCTGAGGCTGCCAAAATTGAAATGCACTTAATGTGTTGTATTTCTCTTGCATGATAAATATTCAGTGGTTTTTTAATGTCAGGTATATTGCTTTCATTGAATGCATGATTAGTGGTTTTGTATTCAGCTGTTAACACACTATTAGCTATTCACTGCTGACCTTTTCCTTTGTATTGTAGCAAATTGTCCCTCCCAAAGTAGGTTCCTATTTCATTTTATAGGAAGTAATTGCACTTTAGTTGTCAAAGAAAAACTTATGTTTTATTGTGTGTTGTGTATAATTGATGGTAAAATTACACATTATCCCAGCACCTTGTTTGCATTCTATATTTTTTACATAACAAGAAAATATGGTTGGAAAACATTCTTCCTCAAGAGCATAACACCGGTCCAAACATGAAAGATCTGTTTCTGTAATAAGAGACAAGGGCCATGCTCACCCATTTTCTGCTACATGAGAAGCTTAATCACAAGACCAGCATTTGTTGTGGTTTTGCTTTGTTTTGTTTTTGGTTGGCTAGTTTGGTTTGGTCTGTCCTTGAGTACAGTTGAAGCTACATCTTAAAACTTTTTTTAAAAAATTATGTGAAGAAAGCCAACTAGGAAATAACTGAGAATGGCACACAGCCTTTCCAACTTCTAGAGACTACATTAAAGTAGTTAGGCAGAATAGGTGCAAAGGAAATTCCAGGAAGCCATATCTTGGGGAATTATCACTACATAGTTTGAGTATGGTCTTTTTTAATTTCTCTGATCCCACCATAGTTACTGATACAAGTTGAGACCTGATATTCCTTTGGATAATATATTTGTTCTAGGCCGGTGGTGGAAAACCTTTTAGAGACTGAGTACCCAAACTCAAATGCGTTCCTGCATCAGGTGTTATGCGGTGCTGGGGGGGGGGGGATTTCCGGGGGGGAGGGAGACAGCACTTTCGGGGGCGAGACTTCCTCGGAGATAGCTGGAGGGGGGAGGGAAGAAGAGGAACAGGTGCGTGTCTGTTCCTTCTCTTCCCCCTGCCCTCCCAGGCCTTCAGCTGCTTCCTTGGAGAAGGAAGAGGTGAAGGCCTGGCATGGCAAAGAGAAGAGTTCCTCTTCTTCCCCCCCGCCCTCCCAGGCCCTGGGCCTTTAGCTGTCTCCGGAGAAGTAGCTAAAAGCACGGGAGGGTGGGGGAAGAGGAGGAACAGGTGCATGGCTGTTCCTACTCTTCCTCCGCCTTCCCATCTCACCACATGCCCTCAAAAATGGCTTCACATGCCAGAGAGTGCACGTGTACCATAGGTTTGCCACCATGGTTCTAGGCCTTTGCATCCTTTTTCAGTAAGACTACTGACCTCAAAGAATCTTGAAGGGAAATTCACAATTAAATGTTGGCATATTCTTCAAAAACATCTATTTTCCTGCATTTAAAAAAAAATCTCATCAGGTTCTATGGTTTCTACTATAGCTATGCTTTAGTAACCATTACTTCTGTGTCAAAACATAAGTCAACTGTAGTATTCTATTCTGTTTTGAAAAGAGAATCTGGAATGTTTTGTATTGAAAGTCCCTCAACAAATCTTATGAGTAGGTAAGAAGAGGCCACCAATTATAGCACCAAATAATTAGCTAGTTTTTACAAAATTTGACAGACATTGATTTGCATATCCCTGTTTATTATTATGCTCAAGTGATTTGAAAGTCATGGTCAACAATGTTTTCAATCCCATCAGCATCAAGCAAGCTGGAGACTTTGTACAAACAGGATGATTTCATCCTTGCTCCTCTGGATTAGCATCCAAAATTGAACTCTATAATGTTTAATGCTGCGCATGAAGTCCAAGACTTCACACTGTCTTCACTCCACTCTGGCGGATAAGAAAGGCAAGAAGCTTGATACCATAGGGAGAAAGTTCTACTTCTCATCTGCTCTCATCCCCAAGATTTCAAACTATCTGTCATGTATGGGTGCCTACAACCATTTACTCTGGGAGAAGATGACTACATTCCTGGCCAGGCTTTATTAATGAGAACTATAGAATGGCTTCTCTCCTGTAGTCAGAGGCTTGGAAGTTGGCAGATCATCAGATTATGACCTGTAGGCATGTTGCTGTTTATAGAGGGAAGGCTATGGCTGTTACTCTCTGTTGGCACGTATGGCTTCAGTCCTCAGGCCTGTCGTGTTAAGGAAAAAGCCACATGGGTTATACAGTAAGAGAAATAAAACTTGTATGTGAGAGTCAGAGTGACTCAGCAGAAGCCAATGGAGAACCACACAGGTGTGAATGGTAAGACAATTAACAGGTCCAGAGTGCCAAGGACAAGAAATGCATAGTGGATAATTGGACACACCTGACAATTGTTAAGTGGTCAAGGCTGAGATGATGAAATCATTAATTGTGGGATGAACAAGGAGAACCAATGGGAATGATGTACACGCCTACTGGGTGGAAACAGACCACAGTACAGTGGTACCCCGGGATACGAATTGATCGCGTTACGAAATTTCCGGGATACGAAAAACTTAGATTGGAAAAAACTGTTCCGGGTTACGATATTTTTTTCGGGTTACGAAAAAAATATCGGCGTGAAATTCAAATGCAAAGCGCGGCTAGCGGCTTTCCAGCCGCTAGCCGCGCTTCGGAAAAGCCTTTTCGGGTTGCGAAATGTATCGGGTTACGAACGCCGCGGCGGAACGAATTAATTTCGTAACCCGAGGTAGCACTGTAGGTGGTACCATGATTTGGCTATAATAATGACTATAGATCCCAGTGCATTTTGTGGGTTGTAGTTGTGAGTAGTTGGATTGGAGAGTGAGGAGTTGAGTATTGTTTGGAGCTGTGTATATAGTAGAATAAAGTAGATCTTTTATATAAGACTACTGAGTTGTCTGGTGTCTTGGGTGAAGCTACAAGAACCAGCAGGACCCTGGTGAAGAAGGGTGAAGACTTCTGTGGAGGCAAGAGTGAGAAGGCTTGGAGAGTTTGTCGGGGTCTTCAGCCTGTTCTCTGCAACTCTTGCAAAGATACAACAACTGGCCAAAACTGGTCAGCGTGGTGCACAACCAGGTGGTGAGTTCCAGGCCAGGTGAAGAGCCACAACTCCCATCATCCCTGACATGTCGGACCAAGCCCATGCAGTCATTGAAGACTTTCCTTTCGATGATGTCAGACTGTTCAGTTCAAAGACCAACTTCAGGCTGGAGCACACCCACAAAATGAGGTCAACAGTGAGGAAGTTCAGGTTCTAACCTTTGGTACAACCTCCTTCCAGGTCCAGGTATGGCGGCTTCAAGTACATGCACTTCTCAAGACAGTCTTAAAATTCATCAAGATGGTAGTTACCATTTTGCTGCCTTCTCGACACAGAAGCCTTTGACTGGGTCAGAAATTTAAGTCTGGACAACTGAAGAAAATTCTACTGACAGTTCAAAGCACCATCTTTGACTTCCTGTTTGATGACACTTTGGCTGCCATTCCTCCATCTGTCCCACCAATGCCTTCTCTGCCGCCACTCTCCGTCATGAATGTTTTGGAGCCTCTAGCCACTGTTCCACCAATGCCTTCTCCTCCATTCCACAATTCCCCTTATGCTGGGGGGGGGGGAGGTCTGGAACAGATCCCCAGTGTAAGGGAAAGGCAGACTGTACTGAACAACAATACCATGGTCATGTACTGTTTGAACAAGCAATGTGGTACTCAATCTTGCATCCTCCTTCATCTCACTCTTCAGATTTGGGACTGGTGCATAAAGAGGAGCATCTTGATCTTGGCTGTCTATCTTCACGGAGAGGAGAATGTCTTTGTGGATGCCCTCAGCCAGAAGTCACACTCCAGCCATGAATAGATGCTCCATCCCAAGGTTCTGAAGCCCATCTTCCAGCATTGGGATTTGCTCTTATGACTTGTTTGCTTCAGTTCACAACATCCAGTGTCAAGAGTTTTGCTTGAGGATACATCAGGGCAGGGCAGGAGCTTCCTTTTCAACTGTCATGGTCTCAAGATATATGCCTTCTCTCTATTCCCTCTGCTGACTAGAGTCATTGCCAAGCTTTGTCAGGATCAAGCAAGGTGCATCCTGATTGCTCAATGGTGGCCAAGACAACATTGGTTCAGCCACCTTCTGCACATGCCTTGAGGGTGATGTCTTCAGTTGCCATGCAGATCAGACCTTCTCACCATTTACAGTGGCCATGTCAGACACCCAAACCTTGACATCCTTCACCTGTTGGCATGGAGAATCCTTCCAGCTGCGATGAGGAATATCATTGATGCTGTCAATCAGCCATCAACCAGGAGGTCCTATGAGTACAAGTGGGAAAATGTTTGTCAAGTTCCTGCTTTCACTGTCCATCTGATGTCAACATTTTATATGTACTAGCTTTCCTGCTCACCTTATCAAATTGAGGTCTTTCCTTGACCTCAATTTGTTCTTATCTGGCTGCCATCTCGGCACATTTTCAGTCATTGGGCAAGCCTTCTTGTTTTGTTTTGTTCACCCCATAGTTAATAACTTCTTGAAGAGTTACAGGCTTCTACACCCTCCTGGGTTGGGCCCAACCCCAAAATGGCTCTAGACCTGGTGTTGTGCCAGCTCTGGCAACTTGTGACCTCTGTTTTCTGTCTTGGAAAACTGCTTTTGTAGTTGCCATTGTGACTACTAGGAGAACTGGTGAGTTGTATGCCTTGCAGGTGGGCAAAACTTACCTACAATTCCATCCCAACAGGGCAGTGTTGAGACTGGACATTACCTTCCTATCAAAAGTCGTTGTGTCTTTTCAGTTAAACCAGGACATTGTGTTGCCTTCCCTTTTCCAAATTCCTGCTTCAGAGTGTGAGAGGTGTTGGCACCTCCTCAAGGT
>NC_056524.1:180034779-180085669 GCF_019175285.1 Sceloporus undulatus
ATTTTGCCTTCTGTGGACAGAACTACGGCTTTCCATACTGCACCCAGACTCTTTGTTACTAGGGCTCAAGGAAAGGACTGCCTGTTTCCTCTCAGCATTTCTCGAAGTGGGTGATGTTTGCTATTTGCCTTTCCTATTAGTTGGCTTGAAAGGACCTTCCTACTTGGGTTTGAGCACATTCCACTTGGGTGATTGCTACATCCCATGTTTCTATGGCTAGTGTATCAATCAAGGACATTTGCTGTGTGGCTACCTGGTCCCAGCCTGTGACCTTTATCTCGCACTGTAGGGTGGACTTAAGGTCTCGAGCCGATACTGTATTTGGGAAGGCTGTACTGCATTCATTCCTTAACTGATTTGTTACCAAAGGGTAACTCTTTTCTGTACTGAAGGGTTTATGTTTTTGTGTTTATACAGTATCTACCTCTGCACCATATTGCTAGATGTGTTTGAATCCAGCTATCTTTAGATACCAGGTTTTTTTGGTTTCAAAGGCTTTTCTTCTGAAACTGTACTTCTGGTTTGATATGTCAATATAATTTGTCTTAAACCTCTCAAATGTCATTATGTGGGAGTCGTGTTATTCATACTTGTTGCGTACACATGTATTGGTGCTTGTTGCTGACGTTTAATTGTTTCAGTAAAGTATTTTATTGTTTGCACTGAACTCCCACCTCCTGCTTTTTGGTAGCTTGCTAGTTTACCAGTTGTATAAGACACAGAGAACATGAAGAAGAATGACAGGTTCATACATAGAGTAACAAATGGGGCAGTGCTCCATATTAGCTATAGATACAAGAACTGGGGTTCAGTAGGGTTATCCTGCCTGTCTGGTCTTGGGTGGTACCAGATGCAGACAATGGCCTTGTTCTTCATAGGAACTTCCACCAAATGTGTTCCACAGGAAAAATACTTAGGCGGTTTTATACGTTAGTCAGTTTGATTTCTCATAATGCTTGGGAGATGTTTTCTTTTTTTAAAAAAATCATTCTACTATCAAACATAAAGAGAATGGCACACCACTGATTCTCTTAAGGCATTTATGTACTGAATTTATTATATAAATAATTTTACTACTACTACTACTACTACTACTGAGAATGGAGGGCTTTTTCTTTTTGTTACCTACTGCAGTTATTCCAGTGGGAGGGAAGTAGACATTCAAGTCTACACTTGTCTACTAGATAGGTTACACTGTATCTAATGCAGTTGCTATGCTGCCATTGAAGTGAGGTACTTCAGCCTATTAGTTTTTTTCCGCTGTGCCATTTAGGAGAAACATAACCTTATAATGTTCTTCTTGAGGAGTCTGCCTTCTATCAACTCAGAAGAAGGCGTAACTTTCCAAGTATTCAAGTTAATGGCATGCTTGTGACATGGTGGAGAATCTGATGCTCTACTATTTCCCTGTTGTTTTCTTCCTGATAATTTTTTTTACCACAAAGTATACTGATCCCAACTGGTGAAGGTGAAGGATTAGGGCCAAGGCAGCCAGGCAAGAAGCTGTAGAGGGAGAGCAACAGACAATGGAAAGGTTAAATACCCATCGGACTTTTCAGTCTGAAGTTATGCACACATACCCCCCCTATACTGTATTTTGCCCAACAAGCACAGGATTAGAACTTATATTCACTGCATAAATGAAACAGACAGCTGTCTAAGGAATTATAAATTCCTTTTTACCGTAACTTCTTTTGACAATTGGGTGTTTATAGTAACTTCTTTTGGCAATTGGGTTTGTGTATTTATGTATTGTAATTCATAATGAAGTTCTTAATTACCTTAGAATAATTATATTTCCTTCTGTTTTATCATTCAGGTTTTCCTTTTGCCAATATCCTTTCATTATTTCTATAGCAGCCAAAAAGATAATTATTCAAAGGGATTCAGAACAACAGATGATAAATATTGCACGGGTAAGTACCCTTATCTCTAAAAATGAGCGACTCATTGAAAATGCAGTAATGACTTATTTGTACTACTATGCAGAGAACAAGAGAAGAATTACGAGTAGCAGTTTTGACCCACTTCCAAATGTCATTTTTATACTCTGAATATCCCTTCAGTTATATTGTTTATATAATACATTCAGATGAGCCCAATATAACATATAAAAATTATCAGTGTTGCACAAAAATGGGAATTAAAGAAAGTAAACTTAAATTGTCAGAAATTATTACTTTAACCAAGGCAGTTAAATTCAGCATAATAATAAATTAACGACTATTATAATAACAACAACAAATATTATACAAAACAAGTATTCTGTCATTCTTGTTTTCTGTTTTCATAAACAGCTATTGACCAAACACAATAGTATTTTTGAAAAATTGTTAATAGGCTCCTCCAATGAAGCCTTTTACTAGTGCCATTAAGAAAGTAGCAAGAGATCCGTATGAAAAAGCAAGTTTGCTTTTTGTGCAATTCCATTGTAAACCAGGCAAATAGTCTCTTTAATATCTTGTGTCAAAAAACAAATAGGGAGGTTTTTCAACCTCATCTGATCCACAATAAGACAAATGTATTTTAGTCTATTATCAAGAGCTGAACAGGGCCTTAGTTGAAATCTCGCAGGATTTAGGCTGCATCCACACTGCAGAATAATCTGGTTTGACATCACTTTAACTGCCTGGCTCAATGTTAGCTCATTGTTATGGAATCTTAGGATTCCATAGCAGAGCAGAGCACAAGAAACTACAAATCCCAGGATTCTATAGCATTGAGCCAGGCAGTTAAAGCAGTGTCAAACTGGATTATTTCTGCAGTATGGATGCAGCCTCTGTCTTTTCAAATTGAATTTAGCAATAACAAATTAACCCTTTTGGATCTAGATGAATATATTTAATTCAGTTATCCCAAGGAATATCTTGAGCAGGGGTAGGCAACCTGCGGCCCGCGGGCCGGATGCGGCCCGGCAAGGCCTTGGGACCGGCCCCAGCCCGGTCCTGCTGCCGATTGCCACCGGGGCCTTTGGGGGGCAATTGTCTATAGAAGCCTCAGAAACATGCATTTATATTAACATTTTTTTAAAAATCAGCAAATTTTTTCGCATGTCCTCCATTTTTTTTTAAAAAGTGTCTTCCATTTGAAAATTTTGTCCTACATTTGTCCTGGTTTATTTATATATTTAATTTTTTAAAAAAAATTATTTTTCATTTTTTGGCTTCGGCCCCCCAGTTGTCTGAGGGACAGCAACCCGGTCCCCGGCTCAAAAAGGTTGCCTACCCCTGATCTTGAGTAACATTACAGAAGCAAGTGCACCCTGCAAAATCACATTGTTAGTATTTATGGTCCTTCATTGCTAGAACATATTGCTTTTCAAGAGAGTAAATCTCTTAAATCTTAAATCCGATTTTATGCCAGTAGTGATGATAAGATTTTCTGCCCTTCCTCCCTGCAGTGTTTTCTGGTCCCTAAAATCTGGTTTGGTGAATTTACCAGTTCTCCAGTATAGATTTTTAGGATGTGAGGCAGGGCTAAAACAGGAGGATTGCCTCTACTCACATGCACTTGTGGAATCTACTTTCACAGATAGAATCAGCTGAAAGCTCTTCCATAGCACTGATTGATTGATTGCCCCGTAATAGTATGTAGCTTGTACTGCTTGCAACACTCTTGTAATTTGCCTCATTCTGGTTGTGTAATGAAAGTGAAGTGTGATTTTTGGAGGACAGAGAAATTGACACATTATTAGTCAGATCCTCTAAAACATTGTTTCTCAGGCTTTCTCGTGTGAGGGTTCAGGAACTCCATTTTTCTAATGTGCCAGGAAATTCATATTTATGCTCACTGGCAATAGCTGTTGTTGTTTTTTGTTGTTTGTTTGTTTCTTGGAAATTTGTCATGCCCCAGCAGCTGATGGCTTGCAAACCAGTTAGTAGCCTGCTCTAAAATATCCTTGGAATGTAAAATAGTGTTGCCTGCTACTTGGCAGCAATATACTGGCCTAATTTTTATTAGAGCAAACTAGCAGCCCAAAATGATTTGTTTATTTATTTATTTAAATATTTATATCCCATCTTATATCCATGGATCTCAGGACAACAGTTGAAAACATGCAGAGGGAAAACAGTTACAGTGGTACCCCGGGATACGAATTGATCGCGTTACGAAATTTCCGGGATACGAAAAAGTTAGATTGGAAAAAACTGTTCCGGGATACGATGTTTTTTTCGGGTTACGAAATTTATTTCGGCGCGAAATTCAAACGCAAAGCGCGGCTAGCGGCTTTCCAGCGGCTTTTCGGGTTGCGAAATTACTCGGGTTACGAATGGAGCCGCGGAACGAATTAATTTCGTAACCCGAGGTAGCACTGTATTTGAAACATTTAATCAGTTGTTTTTGTTGATGTCATGAATAAATTAACTCAAAAGCAGGCCTCAAGTTCCAGAAATGCAATTTTACATTTACATGTAGGTATCCATTTTATTTTCATCTGACTATTGCTTTCTTAATTTATCTTTTTCCTTAATTGGTGATTAATTATTTTACATGTGGTTACAGATGTTCAGAAGCATTTGTTGTAAGGAAGAGCTAGTTTCTGGCAAATATTGAAGGCTAATTTAGCAGACTAATTAATTAGTTAATTTTTGAGACTGTAGACCAGGCTGTGCCCTGGCAGTGTCTTCCTTCCTGCAATGAGCACACTATTCATCATGCTATCTTGAGAGTAAACAGTCCCGTTTCATTGTTATACTTTGAACTGATATAGCAAAGATTTGTCTGATGATAAGTAAAGGTTAGTATATACTATTACATAGATTTTTCCAACTGCTTAATTTGGCTTTCTGCTTTTAATAGTATTTTTTTCCTGAAAATTAGTAGCATAGCTACAGATTTGATAACTACAAAAATAATAAATTAAGTATGGATTGTTCATGCAAAGTAAATTCTTCTGCGGCTACCATGATTAAACACGAAAGGTTTGTTGGGATAATTAATTCAAAATCTTACATAAGACACAAAAGATAATAATACACAGTTGTTAATCCCTTATTGTTGTTGTTTTCTTTCTTTGATGCTATGCAGCAAAGCCTTGTGGACAAAGTGTCTCGGAGGCAAAGACCTGATATGAATATGTTGTTCCTAAATGTCAAAGTGAGAAGGATGCACCTAGTTAGTGATTCATTGGATGAGGTACATAAAATATTTTTTGTAAAGATTGCTGAAAAGTCTATGTACGTAATCCTTTGCACTCTTGACAGATTCAGCTGGCTTAATGGACATAGTTTACATGTACATTATGAACGTATCTGGTTCTTATCCTAGTTTATAGTACAGGCTTTCCCAGTTCAGTTGAAATAGAAATCTATTTTAACAAACTGCAGAAGTCTTCAGCTCCAGCATTTGAGCAAATAAATAGAAGAGGGAAAGGACCTGGGCCCAACACTTAATGTAATCAATAATGGTCAGTTAGACACAGTTCATCGGACTTAATGTGTTCTTTGCTGCATCTGGCTCATATACATCCCAGTTGAAATCAGTGAAATGTATTCATACTTAAGTGGGTCTGCCACACAATGTATTTTTATTTTATGTTCCTAACCTATATGATATTTTAAACAGCTGACAAGGAAGAGAGCAGATTTGAAAAAGAAATTGAAAGTCACATTTGTAGGCGAAGCTGGTCTTGATATGGGTGGCTTAACAAAAGAATGGTTTCTTCTTCTAATTCGTCAGATTTTTCATCCAGACTATGGTGAGTATTTAAATTGAAGTACTTCTAGGCTACTAAACTGAACTACTAGATTTATGAAAATAAATAAATGCAAAGGTGTTTGATTTTCATGGTTTTTAAAAACACACCCAAAATGAGTCCATAAAGATTAACAAGTTAACTCAAAAATTAAATAGTACTAAATAGTTCAGGTTATTATGGATCTCCTTATTCCATAACAGCGTTTCTGTACATGTAGAAGGTTCTGTGGAGGTCCAGTCAGTGTTGCTCTTCCAGAATTAGAACTATGAAAGGTGGTAATACAGGTGGACTTTTAGTGTTGTGGAACTTGCTTTTCAGGTAGGCTTGCTTTCTGTCCTCTGTTAAAAATAAAACATTGAGTAAAAATGTTTACAGTAATTGCAAGAAGAAATCTGAACTCAATTGAATTATGAAACAATGGTTGAGATCCTACATGACAGATGTAGTTAAGAATATTTAACTACATATGGCCCAATTGCCCAAACCTGTCTTCATGGGCTACAGGCATTCAGAGTAGCAGAGGTCTGTTCTGCTGCCAGTCAGACTGCAGCAAGATGATATTTCCAACTCCCTCCTATGTGCAACAATCAGAAGCTGGACACTTGTCACAATTCCTCATCACACCAAGAATTGCTGGCAGGAGAGGGCTGGAAATGTTTTGTTGCACTCTAATTGCCAGCAAAATAGAGCTCTCTGTGTGGTCTGACTGCTGATAGTTAATGGAGGGTTGGGGTGCATTTGTGATCATGGCAGTAGTGCCACAACATGAATGCTGAACATGCTACAGTTGTAGAGAGATCCTGTAGCACCTTTGAGACTAACTGAAAGAAAGAAAATGGCAGCATGAGCTTTCGTGGACTTCTGTCTACTTCCTCAGATGCATTTGGTGGTGTGGAAGCCACGCACAGACATATATACAGCCTCACATACAAATGGCATATTTATGTCCACACACTAATAACAATATCTAATTTAATCTAATCCCATGCAGTGTACTCGCTAATAAAAATTTCTGCAACACAAGAAATTATTTAAAGGACTCTGCTGTCTAATACACCAATGGTACAGTCATATAGTCAATGTAAGCCATCATACAAATAAACCTGAGAGCAGCTTTTGTGCTTTTTGGAAATCATCAGGGCTTGAAACTGATTTTGGCTAGATAACTGAATTTGGGATAAGTAATTGAATTTCAATGTAAAAATATTTTGTTTTATTCTACAGGCATGTTTACATATCATAAGGACTCTCACTGTCATTGGTTTAGCAGCTTGAACTGTGATAATTACTCTGAATTCCGATTGGTTGGAGCTGTATCCTTTTCTGCCCACTAGAAGGTGCTGTATGCACAGTAGATATGCCAATGTAAAATAAAATTCAATTTTTAAAAACTATATTTTCTTTCATTACAGCTGAAATAGTATATATTTCATTGAATGTGCAGTTCAGGTATGAAAACAAGCAACTCAGAACTGAAAATTAGGATATAGTTTTTACTGTACTCCTGTTCTGAGATCTCTAGTTATTTTGGCTATATCAATACTATGGGAAGAACTGATATTTTGAATGCTTTTGTTTAACCTCCAGCATTGCAAAGGAATTCTTCACTTACCAATATTATTATTTATTAAATTTGCCTTTCAGAACATTATACGAAGATTTCTATAGAAGTATCAGTTTTTAAAACATAACTTTTGTCACACTTACTTAAAATTATTTACAAGCTATATTTAATTATTTTTTTTGTTTAGGATTTACTAAAACAGTGGTCTGATATTGTATGTCAGAAATATGGTTTTAAACTTAACATACAGCATGTAGCTTATGGGGCTTGCTGTCTATAATAGTATCACCTTGGATATTCGATTTCCACCATGCTGCTATAAAAAGCTGCTTAGTCCTCCTATTGTGCCATGTGACCAGAGTACACCTGTAGGAATCAGCAGTGTTACTATTGAAGACCTGTTTCAGGTTATGCCGGTAGGTACCAAACGTTATTTTAAAAGAACACTTAGAAAAGAACAGGATTTTCTTGATAATTTCCAGGATTTCATAAATATTTATCCATCCACATTTTTATATTATAATACATTGGGATGCTAAGACATAATATATTGAAAATATCAGTAGTAAGGGCCAATGTTCACTACTTCGCATATGTTGTAGGTTATATTTGTCATAAACAGGATGGTGCTGCCATTAGCCATGGTTGGAAGGTTTGTAATTGTGAGTCAAATGTCAGCTTCTATATTCAGTGATTGCCACAAACAGAACTGTAAAGAGCAAGTGAAGAATGCATCTGCTGGAAGCAAAGAGATAATGTGTTGGCCCTAAATTTTCTAAATCTACAACTGAAATGGCTTTTGAAAGTTGTCTTAAGGATACGATTCACATCAGCAGTTACTGCCCACTATGACTTCACAGCTATTACCGTGATGATTTGATTTACATACCATTGGCGCGGGACAGACTGCCAAGAAACGGCGGTCTGCCAGCACCCTTTTTGCTCCTTGGGGACAGCGCAGCACCCAAGCAGCACACCGCCACTGCAGAGCAAAAAGAACCCAGAATGTCCAGGTTCTTTGTGCGATGCTGCATTGATGTCACAAGTATGCCATTGGCGCACTCGTGACATAAGCAATGCATGGCGCTTACGTCACAATGGCAGTGCCCATACGCGGGGGGGCACCATTGTTATGCCGCCGCCATGTAGTAGGGTTGCGGGGCGTAGTGGTTGCTCCGTCCCGGGCAACCGTATTATGTGTCCAGGTCAGCGCAAAGCGCTGGTCTGGATCAGGCCATAGACAACTAAAAGAAAAACAAATGAGTATTGAGAAGATATGATTCACTAGAAAAGAATAATGCTTGCAAAGGTTGAAGGCAGAAAGAAGAGAAGGCTCATTTACATAGTCGCTCCCTTCACTTGGTAGGTAATTACTTTGATGTCCAATTTGCAGTTTGACAGACTTGTTAGACATGATTTGGAAAGGCTGCAAAACATATAGAAACAACACACCCACACCATACACGGGCTCACCATACGTGGACTCAAGTTCATGTGGATGGCGAGCCCTGGCACTGTTAATGGTATGCACACCCATGGCATCTGCACAGGAGCACACCACCACAGAGAAAAACGGGACTGCATTTTTTCCTTATGTGGGGGAGTCAGAATGGATCCCCTGCATATACGAAGGGCACACTGTATTTTGTAGATTTTAATGTAAAGGAGTAATGGAAGGTATTCTGCCTGCTCAGAGTGCCCCACATTCAAATTTACTACATCAAGACATTATAATAGATTGGAGGACATACATCTCAACTCTGTAAAGATTCTCTCTTCAGATACTGCACGGAAAGTAAAAATCCTCTTTTTAGTGCCTTATTATAAGCAGACTTACAGGTGACACACTATCAAATGAAGGTATACATATGTGAAACAGCCATCATTGTTCATACAGTGCAGCCAGTACTAAATATTGTTTAACATCTCAAAAGAGGCAGTTCATCATTCAGCTGCAGATTGTTAAGAAATCATCAGTTCAAGTATGTATTTGGGTTTTTGTTAACTGCCTTCAAGGATGTGTTTATGTTGTTGTTAACCTTCTTCAAGTCGACCTCACCTCATGGAGCCCCTGTAAATGAGACACCTCTAAGACAATCTATCCTCAACAATTCTGCTCAGGTCTTGCAGACTCTGGGGCATGTTGATCATGACCCACCTGGTGTGCAGTCTTCTTCTCTTCCTTCTGCCTTCTACCTTTCCAAGCATTATTTTATTATTATTATTATTATTATTATTATTATTATTATTATTACTACTACTACTACTATTATTGTTGTAGCCTTATAATGGGGGCATTGCAAATCTCAAGTGTTGCTCTTGCTTCACCAGAAAGCTTTTGTACCAATGCAGACATTACCAAAGATGCATTTCAGCAATTGCAGTATGAGCTAACAGATTCTTAGTATCTGGGGCATAATCTAGTAAGGAAATCTCTGAAAGCAAGCTACCCATAATAAAGACAAAAGTGCGCACAGAAGTCATTAACTCTCCTGCCCTTTCAGCACGAATACTGTATTCTGTGATACCCCTCAGAATGTTTTGAAGAAGAAGAAAAAACGTGGAGCAGTGATAGTTTGAGGTTTGGCAGAGTTGGCCTTGAAGTGAAGCAGAGCTATCATGGTGCCAAGGTGGGAAATGGGTCTGGGGCTATTAGTGTGAAAGGAGATGGAGAAGAGGAGGAGGGAGGCAAGAAGGATGCAGGGCAGGCAGGTGGTAGCAGGTATCTGTGTTGTATGTAAATGTCCCATTTATCTCTAATTGACATCAGTGCTGAGAAGGGGTGCCACATCCTTTGCTTGCTAGTTTGCCCTCCCTCCCTCTCTCTCTCCAATGAAGAAGGCAGACTGGATTGCTCCTGGCTGGAAAGAAGGGGAGGGAGAGGGGAGCAAAGGCAGGCTGGCTGTTCTGCTGTCACTTGGCTGCTCAGTCCATCTCTTCCCAGCACTACAGCAGGCCCAGCCAGCCTTTATCTTGGCTCCTGTCACCTGGCTGCTCTGCTACTGGGAGCAGGTGGGCTGAGCAACTTGGCTGAGCAGCCTTCATGTCTTCATGGACCCCTATGAGGACATCATGGCTTCCTGGGGATCTGCAGACTACTTCATTTTGGCACAGAAACACACATACAAATTATAGTACGAGTTGTGAATATAAGGGTAAATGTAAGAAGACACTTTTTTTAAAAAAAAAGTACATGGAAGCATAACATTAAAAAAAAGGATTGGGACTTGCTAGCCTATGTTTTAAAGGGAAAATAAAGTACCCCTCACATTTGATGCAGAATGAGTACAGCTTAGTATTTTTAAGGTGAGTTGCTCATCCCTTCCCAACTGAACTCCTATACCATATACTGTGTTATTTAGATGAAAGAAAGAACGCTTTGTGAATTATGTTATAAACCCTTCTTACAGGAGCTGGCTCATGGACTGAATGAGCTTCTGTCTTATGAAGGGAATGTTGAAGAAGACTTTTATTCAACTTTCCAGGTATAATAGGTATACAGTTATTATAAAACAGAACATACAAACCTATTATGGTAGATTTTTCTATGTTCCGTGTCTAGAAAAAACAAAATTAAAAGGAAATTAGCTTTATTTCTAAAAATTATAATTCTGATAATTAGAAATTAGGTTTTACTACTCAGTTGGCAAGATAGATGTACAAAAGGAATTACTGTATATACCCATGTATAAGCCTAGACAAAAAACTGATCCAAAAAACATGAGTGGACTTATCCATGGGTCAATGTGAGTACTCCACTTTAACTCTTATTTAAAAAAAGAACCATCCCCTGGTGAAAAGCAAGAATATAATCTGTACTGGAAGCACTGACCCCCTCTATTCTCTCATTCATCCAGCCTTCAGTGTGAGCACAAACAGTTATGCTTGCTGAAATGTTGTAAGTTCTTTGCCATTGTTTTCATTTACTACATCCTTTACATCATTTGTCGGATGCCCCTAAGTTTTACCCTCAACTTATCCATGGGTCATATAAAAATCCATAATTTTGGTTCCAAAATATACATGAGGTCAATTTATAGTCGAGTATATATGGTAGTGTTTGGTTGAAGGCAGGAGGAAAGCCCAATCAGTATTGTCAGGACAGATAGCATAAAGGTCTTTTTGACAGCGAGGACCAAATATAAGATCCCATATCAGGTATGGTCAGTAACTGTAGTGTATATAGAACATAGAATAACAGTAGACTGGTAAATGAATAATATTCCTTCCTTGTTTTATCTCAACAACAGAGGGAGGCAAGGCAGAGGGATGGCCAGTGAGCTTCATCACTAGTGGAATTTCAACCGACGTCTTCCCAGTTCTAATGTGACACTCTAATCTGTACATCACACTAATTTTACCTTTTCTTTTCAGGTTTTTCAAGAAGAATTCGGAGTCATAAAATGTTACAACCTAAAGTCCAATGGAGATAAAATTCCAGTTACCAATCAGAATAGAAAAGGTACAATTTCTCCCAGACTGACTGTTCTGTCTCATTCAGTTTGCAAATGTAGATTTTTTATTTTTAAAAATTAATTTCTTATTTTTGAAATAGTTTGTAAAAATTCATTTGGTAATAATAAGGGAGTACTAAATAATCTTTAACATTATAGTACTCAAGATAAGATACAGTATACAGTAATGATTAAAATTTCCAAAAAGAAAATCACAACTATTTTATTTGCAGAATATGTGCAGCTTTATGTGGATTTCCTTCTCAACAAATCAATCTACAAGCAGTTTGCAGCATTTTATTACGGATTTCACAGTGTCTGTGCATCATATGCATTGATGGTAAGAATAAAAATAAAAATATTTACTTAATCTCCCTCGCAAAAATAGTTTAAACAATTTGAGATATACTAGAAATTGTTTATGTGCTCCTAAATGCTGTAGGTATTGTGCATGTATAATTACATCTTTGGAGACTTCTATTTCCAAAAGACAAAGGTAACGATAATACAGTACCTATTGATGAATGACTAGACCACATATTAAATTTCCAACATTTACTTAAGATATGGTTGCCATACCACCCAGATAGTTTATGCCGCTCAGTGTTTGTTTGGATCATTAACTGGCCTAGTTTCCAAGCTTTCATTGGGGGGCAAAGTCTCTATCCCTTGTTGAAGCCAAAGTATGTGGCAAAATATGGTGGCAATCTTCTGTAAAATGGATCTGCAACAAAAACAAAAGGCAGTGGTGGCATTCAAAAAGTTATGAAGAGGGGCAGTGGAAGGGTAGGAGAGATGGGACTGGTGGAGTGCATGGAGCAAGGGAGGGGTGCATGGAAAGAATACATTGCACTCCACCATAAGCACCAAGCAGAAAAAGAGTGAAACCAGAAGGAGAGCAAGTAGTGTGAGTGGCTATGTTCAAGAAGGACACATTATGAGGGCAGGCAAGGGAGGGAGTAGGAGACAAGGGAGCAAGAGAGTATGCTACTGCAAGTGGCAGAGTGGCCAGAAGCAAGAGAAGGGGAAACAGGGCATGCATTGTGAGGGTAGAAGTACAGGTGAGGGTGGGAGTAGGAGAGATGGGGAAGCAAGTGGTGTGAACAGCAGCATGCAAGATGCAAGGGGTCACACTGAAAAGAGCACTGTGACACAAGGAAGGGAATTTTGAGAGACAGGAGAGTAAGTGTTGCAAGTTTCAGAGTGCAAGTACAGGAGGCACAAGAGAGTGATACATTCAGGCATGGAAGGGGAGGTAATAGGGAAGAGTGACAAGCAAGAGTTATGATGGCAAAGTACAACAGGTAAAGGAAGAGTGGAAGGGAGCACAAAGAGGAGAGTGAACAGTGCAAGTGGTGGAGTTCAAGAAACAAGAGGGTCACACAGTGGGATTCTCTTGTCGAAAGGAGTAGTAGACACTAGGGAGCAAGGAGAGTGCAAGATGCAAGAGAAAGGCACAAGGGATGCATTGCAAGTGTCTAAGGACAGGTGAGACAGTGGTAGGAATTCAGGAGTACAAGTGGTGGAGTGCAAAAAGTAAAAGAGTGATGTGTTGAGGATGACCAGACACCGTAATTTTCTAGGACACACCCTAAATTTCAACCTTCCATCCAGGAGGAATTTCAAAATGTCCTCCATTTTGAACATGACTAAGAAGCATGAATTTATATTAGTGTTTTTAGCTTTTATTTTGTAATGTCCTACATTTTGGAGTGTCTTGTCCTCCTTTATGGCAAGGACATCTTGTCACTCTGGATGTGTTGCAGTGGTGGGAAAAGGTGAGGGGGGAGCAGGAGAGACAGCACAATCATGGTGTGAACAGCAAAGTAAAAGAAGCAAGGGAAAAGTGCATTGAGGACATGAGCAGAGGCAAGGGAAGGGAGTAGAAGAAATGTAGAGCAAGTGGTGTGAATAGCAGAGTGCAAGATGCAAGGAAGCAGCATGCTGAAAGGCCACAACATCAGGTGAGACATGGAAGAATAAGCGATGCGTGGAGGCAGTAGGAGAGTGACCAAGTGAACAGTGTAAACTGTGATGTGCAAAAAGAAGGATCCATTGCATGGGCACTTGGAGAGGCAATGGAGGAGTGGGAGACATGTGAGAGCAAGTCGTGACGATTGTGGAGTGCAAGAATCAAGGGGAGAGTGCATTGGAAGGCAAGAGCGGAGTAGGAAGGACAGGAGATTGAATAGTGGAAGGGACTGAGTGGAAGAAGCAAGGGAGGAATGAAAAGAATAATCCTATTTTGAGATTACAGGGAGAGGTGAGGCAAGATGTCTTAAAGTACAAAGAGTGTGTCGTGTGAGTGAGAAGAGAAAAGAGGGGCACATTGCTAGGACACAGATTGAGGTGAGACAGCAGAAGAGAAGAAAGAATGCATGAACAAGATGCAAGGCTTCAGAAGGTGAGGGGGAGGGATAGTAGCAAGTGCAGCAGTACAGTGCAAATAACAAGAGAAAGTAGTAGCATAGCAGAGGTATGAGGTGGGTACAGGGAAGGGAAAGAATGGGTGTTGAGTAGTTTAGGAGCAGAGCAAAGGTTCTTCAGCAGGAGGGGAAGAGCGCAATCCATTCCTCCAGTGGCCTGAGTTGGTCACCTTATTCATTAAGATTTTCAAAAATACTTGCTTTTTAAAAGACAACTGGAGCTTCTTGGAAGGAGTTGAATGTTGATTGGCTATGGTGCCTCTGCCTTGTGCAGGAACAAAATTACCTTGGATCTGAAGGTGACATGAAGAGAAACCAATCAGTAATCAGTGAGGCTCTCTGTTTCAAGAGCTGTTGTTTCTTTGCAGTAATCTGCAAGAATCTCAAGCCTTTTTTGTGAACGATCTCCACATTTCTGTTGAGAGAATCTGGTATGGGCATTTTAACTGTTCACTCGCATATGTATCCTACATTTACTTATATTGTATACTTTATAAGGAAAATAAAACAGCAGCTATGGGGATTAAGGTGTAGAAAGGATCTGCGTTGAGGAGCACTACAGGAATGGAATTAAGGGTGGGGGAACACTTCTGCCATGTTGGATTGGTATTCATTTTGAAGTATTTTTTTCTTACAGGGGGGTAACTGTGTTAGGTACCTGTGTTTTGCAGCATAAACAACCAGATTTAATGTATACTTTTATCCAGCCAACCAAAGCTACCCTTACAGGCTATTAAGTCTTATTTTTATAAGGGACTGCAGCCTCTTTATTAGATGTAGGGAGCAGTGCATCAATTGGCAGATATTTATATATAGGATTTGGGTGGGAGAACAGACATCCTAGCATAGATTAACTGTTTAATATTTTCATTGTAATAAAAAGTTGAATGTATCAAGGAAAGCTAAACTAGGCTGTTTTCTACTCATAATACAATATTTAATCTGCATTTCTGAACAAAATCATACCATGCGTTTTTGTTTTTATTATTTATTAATATTTATTTATATAGTGCTGTAGGATTTACACAGCACTTTACATATCAGCAATCAGAATAAAAATAAGAATAAAATGAAGTAAAACCTGCCAAGTGCATACATTCTAAAACAACAAAATTATTAAATTTGAACAGAACTTAAAAAGTACCAGCTAGTATACAAAGAAGACACAGACATGGAAACAGATTAATAGCCAATGATTCTGAAAGCCTCCTTAAACAGAAACATCTTCAACTCGGCCTTAAAACTGGCCATGGAGGTGATGGTTCTTAATTGTCTAGGGATGAGATTCCAGGTGTGGGGAGCAGCATGGGAGAAGGGGCAGATCTGAGCAGTGGAAGAGGAGAACCTCGGCTGAGTCAAGAGACTGGAGTTACAGGATCTTAATTCATGAGAAGGGTGGTAAGAGAAGATGAGTGCAGACAATAAGGGGGAGCTAGTCCATGAAGGGCCTTCAAAGTTAATAAAAGAAGTTTGTAGCGGTTTTTCTTGAATGACTGCAGTTTGTCACTCTGTTCTGCATTTGCCCTGTGAATTAAGGAAGTGGAATATGTCAACTATAGCTTAAAGTGTCTTGTGTACTCACTTTCTTGTTTCTCTGCTTCAGGGTACTTTTTCACCCAGTTTTAAAACTGGTCACCCCTTAAGTTTAGGGAGAAGTATTGGAAAGAGATGTACCTGAGAGATGGATGGTGTATCATAGAATCATAGAATCGTATCAATTGTACTTTGTCTTGTTGCCTCTTGACATTTGAAGTTATAGACATCATTTATAGGAAAGAACCTAGGCTTCTCAAATACATGATTTCCCCCAAAATCTAACTATTCAATGCATCTTGTGTGGGAGTAGTTTGATAAATTCTGTAGAAGTCAGGATGGTGCAACAGCTTATGTGCTCTGCTTATACATAGGAGAACCTGGCTAAATTGCTGATCTTACCTACTGAAAAAGTCTATGGTTGCACAAAGTGCTCAATTGTAGATTAGATGCTTTTCTTCATTCTTGTATTTTGTAGGATAGTAACAATGTGGTTTCTTTTCTTAACATCTTAGCAGTACTATACATTAATACTCACATACTACTCCATACACCATCAATTTAAATTTGTATTAATTTCAGAATCAAAGTGAAACTAAATAAATATAAATACAGTGCTTCCTGATTAATGAATTTGCTTTCAAATTTACTTTTTTGGCAGCTGCTTCGTCCTGAAGAGGTTGAAATTCTAGTTTGTGGAAGCCCTGAACTGGACATGCATGCTCTCCAAAAGCACACACAGTATGATGGCTATCAGAAAACTGATGTCACAATCCGGTACACATATTTTGCCCTTAATTCTTAATGCTAATTTATATTGAAATGCAGTAAAAGCTAATACTGATTGGGAACGAACATTGCATTTATGCTTTCTATAGGTACTTTTGGGAAGTAGTGCTTGAATTTCCACTTGAGCTTCAAAAGAAGCTCTTACATTTTGCTACGGGAAGTGACAGAGTACCTGTAGGGGGACTGGCTGACTTGAATTTCAAGATTTCAAAGAGTGAAGCATCCACAAACTGGTAAATAAATTTAAATAAATATTGTTTCCATGTTGGTTATTCTTACTTTAAAACATTATTTTCAGTTTTCCCTAATTGCATGTGGTTGGTGTGAAAAGATTTTTAAAATTAATTTCTTTATGATTAATATTTTTCCTGATTTACCTGGAACCTCCTGTTTGAGGTTTTAAAAAGAAAGGCAAAATCCAACCAGATATGGTCAGGTCAGTCTATCTTGAAATAAGGCACATCAAACTTTCTAAAATCAATAGACCATACTTTATGAAGAACAGTGGGTCTTTGTACTGTGGAAAAAAGGGAAATGGTGTTCTGGACAGAAGGAAAACCATGCAGCAGGAATTGTTCTGTGCCAGGGACAGATAGTTTGGGTGGGTTACATAAGTATTACTTTCAGAAAATCATCAACACAGGAGAAGCTATTATTCCTGAAATCTATAGTAGCCCGACCCAGAAAATTGAGCTCAGTATTGGGACCTTACAATCCAACAGCTGCTACTTTCCCAATACTACAGGTCATTTTTTTCAACAGTAGGTTCATGGCATTCCTTCTGCTCTGAACACCACTCCCATTTCAGGATAGAGAGCCAGTTTTTATGTATACATTTAATTTTTTTAAATCATTCATTTGAAAGTAATGGGATACATCCAGCGCTTGGATAAGTTACTTATTTGGAAGTGGCTATACAGGCTAGAGGATTCTGAGAGTGGTGGTGCAGAAAAGAAACATCTCAAAGGTCTAGACACACTTCACTCACAACCCAAAATACCTCCTCTGCACATAGAACACTGCATTTCAGCAATGGTGTAATTTAGTCAACTGCATTATTTCTTATTTAAAATGAGTTTGTTCTTTATAATAATTCAGGTTACCTGTTGCCCACACTTGCTTCAATCAACTCTGCCTGCCTCCTTACAAGACCAAAAAGGAGCTGAAGCAAAAGTTGACAATTGGAATTTCAAATGCAGAAGGCTTTGGTTTAGAATGAGAATGAGAAGACCAGAAAAGCATAGCGGATGTAGCAATCGCTTTCTTCTGATTGTGCCTTCAAAGCTTTTCATGTTTCTATCTCTTAATATTATGACAGTATTACCTAGAACAGTGGTTCCAAACCTTTTCTTTATCAGAGACACCCTTTAAATATCTTCTGGTGCTGTGGATCCCCAGGACTTCACTCAAAATTTAAAACCACCATCATCACCATCATACCGGAACACCTTTTCTCAGAGGCCGCAGAGGGGGAGGGAAAACTTTTCTCCTGCTTCTTCCCTCAAATTTGGGGCTGGAGCAGATTGAACAGCAACGCACAAGCCCAGCCAGACACCTTGGCTTCTGTCGCATGAACTCTCTACTGCAGGGAGGAGGTGGACTGAACAGCCTTCAAGCTTCAACTGACCCTCTGTGAGGACATTCCCCCTGCAGGTCCACAGACCACAGGTTAAGAACCACTGGCCTAGAAGTATGTGGAACTGTTGTTGACTTTTTTAATGCACTCATTTTTCTGTATAGAAATAAATTTACTGTTTCTTACAGAATTTTTGTACAATATTCATAATATTTAATAGAGGAGAGCTGTCAAGGCTATCAAATCTGTTTGTATATATTTGCCAAGTATAGCTAAAGAAAACTGCCTTGTTCTCTTGGCA
Source organism: Sceloporus undulatus (assembly GCF_019175285.1). NCBI lineage: Eukaryota > Metazoa > Chordata > Lepidosauria > Squamata > Phrynosomatidae > Sceloporus > Sceloporus undulatus. The sequence continues at coordinate 180,053,121 of NC_056524.1, forward strand.
AGGGGAAGGCTGCTTGGATACAGCCTGTGCTGCGTAAAGCCACCTAAGTTTTAGGTGAGAGATGTAGAGAATTTTACTATTAATTTTGCACATGTTTATTCCCCTGCAAAGTGCAACATAGATAATATATTTCTCAATTAGTTAAGGGCATTGTAAGATTAACTTAATTCAGCACACACTATAGCAAAACATCTGTCATTAACCCAATGCATATGCCTGTGTTTTCAGGTTAAAGTAAGTAACAGTTTTGAAATAGATTTAATATTCTTTCAGCTTTCATTCTAAAACAATCAACTGTTGATTTAAAAGCATATAAATAACTGCCTGTGGAACAATATGATTTTGATAGTGCCATTTACAGCTAAAGATTTATTTTTACAAAATGTAGGGTTTCAGATGTTATATATTAAGCTCTTACTGCTGAACAGAGTTGAATGTACAAAAATTGTAAATGCTGCTATTTTAAATTTATCTAGATTTATGGACCAACTTTTAAGTATTTAATTGTTTGCATGGTTATGATATTTGAATCAGCAGTAACTTAAACAATTTGGCTGTTGTTATTGTACTTTTGTAATAGTAATTTAAAGAAGGAAATGTAATGTATAATAACGCATTCGAATTTGTTTATTTAATGGAAAACAACCACCTCTCAGCACAATAAGAGGTGTAATTTTGATATTTTAAATTATGCATCTTTTAATTAGGAACTTCATACTATATTCTTTTGCACAAGGTTTAAAATAAATTGAGCCAGTTTTTATATAAAATTGAATTTTAAACTGAATTATATGACCGACTTTTTATTTAACAAGATGTGGTGGTAGACATTAGCCAGATAGATGCATAAACAGTGACAAATCCATGATGACTGTAATAGCTATGATAGCTAAATGGAACTTCATCTTCCTAGCAGGGCTGTGGAATAGAGTCATGGAGTCAAAGTTGGAAGCAATTTTGAGTGGAGTTAAAATAATTCTAAGTGTAACAACTCCAGCTTCAAAATAAATTTTATTTTATACTTTTCTATTTTTCAGGAAAAAATATTCCTAATTTTGAAAAAATATTCCTAATTTTGATGAACAATTATTTGATTGGCAGTATCAAAGAAGCTTCTCTTGAAGTCAGCTGTATCTGAATACTTCACCATAACTCAAGATGGGGAAAAAATTCTGTGTCAGTGTATGACATGGCCCAGATAAAGACAAATGCTATAATGCCAAGAAGTCGGAATGGGAGAGTAGAAAAATAATGGAGTTGGAGTTGAAGGTTTGTTATACTGACTCCTGTTGTGCTTCCCAGACAGCACACCTCCAGGTACCAGCTGCTAGAGGCAAACAAAGCCATTAAGTTAAGCAGTTGTCTTCATTTTATACATTTTCTGGAGGTATTTGAATGGCAACTATTGAAAAGAGGATACTAGAATAAATGGCTCATGACTTTTTGGCTTTAGACCAGTCACAGTGCACATAGGAGATTTCTGTACATTTAGAATGCCTCAATCACTTCTGTGGTGAGAAGGGAATTCTGATATTACAGTCCCCTTTAGAGAGTGATTTTTGGAAAACTGACTCAACTGTTCCACATAAGCAAAACAAAAAATCATCAACCCACCATCCAATAGACAGAGTTCTAGTATCCTCCTGTTTTCACCAGCAACCTTACTAGGACTACAGTTTAGCATACTGGGGAGATTTATTTGAAAAGATCCAACTAACAAACCACAAATTAGATTTTTTTTTCAGTGAGTAGACAGAGTTATTAACTCCTGGGCAGTCACAATCTTTGGGACTGCTTTTTCACCCAAGCTTCTCTTTGAGGTTTCTGGCTCAATTCCAGTGCCTAATTAAAAACCAACATGTGTTGATTTTAGTTTTGGTCATTCGCTCTCTTGGCAAGGGTGAAAAGCTAAGAGGTGCAAGGGACTCTGAATGTCAGAAATGCAGAAGTTTGTATCAACATTTTATGACAGTCTGAAAAGAAGGGACAGCCTCTCCAGCAAAAATGTCATAGAATCAGTATTCAGTCAATGAAAAGAACTTAATGAAAGGAAGTGACTGTCAATCTATATGGCATGCATTTTTTTTCTAAATACAATTCAGAGTTGTCTGGAGAGTCTTCAGACAGCTGTGGAACAATGCCTTGGATGAACATGTTAAGCAATATTTCTCAAATAGTGGGGTGGGCCCCCCAGGGGGGGCGCGAGGCTCCGTAAAGGGGGGCGCGAGGCTCAGGATACAGTGTTATGCAGAGGTGTACTTATAACAATTTTATAGACAAATGATACTATTTACAGTCGCGCAGCGGGCGCGAAATGTTTTCTTCTTCCTAGGGGGGGCCATGACAGAAAATAATTGAGAAGCACTGGGTTAAGGGGACGTTTTATTTCAAGCATAAATGGAAATAAGGCCATTCTATGGTTTAGCAATCCATTGTCTGAGCAAGAGTGCCTCATCTTGTCACTGTGGGGTGAACAGTGCGGTGAACACCCTCCCCTTGCTTGGATTACCACCTGTTCTGGTCACCCTTTACTTTATACAAGAAAATCTTGAATTATGGATGGGGGCAGATAATCTTTCAATGGAATCTTCCCAGCTATCTGAATTTTAATTCTCTATTCTGTTTCTTAGATTTCTATCTCCTCTTTTTGCCAAAGAGCTCAGGGCTGTGTTACATTGTTGTCTCCTTTATCCTCAGCATTGCTTATGTAAATGTACATGACAAGTTAGCTGGGAGTTAGTATTTTCATTTCTTTGTAGCTCCTTTATCCAGAAAAGCGAGGAAAGAAATGCAGGAAAAATACTTTTTCTAACAATAACCAAAACCTGTTGTTTGAACAACCCTACCTAAAAGTCCTGAACGTTCATAGTCAGAGTAAGTAGGGAAAGTTATTTGGTTTTCAGCTCTGGATAGAGAGAAATATACTTTTCATAGGCACAGAGGCATATTGGTAAACAGAAGAAAGGTACAAGGAAAGGCTGTAATTGCGTGGGAATAGTGAAAAGCTTTTCTTTGAACCTAAATATGAAATTGCTTCTACAGGAATTAAATGGAGAAATTGCTTCCATAATTTTGATAACACAAAATGTAGGCCTATGTCAATCTCAGCCATGGAGAACAGATTCCCTAACAGGCAGGCAAAGATCACATATCTCTATCCATGCTGTTGAGTTGTTGGACTTTGCTTACAGAAAGGAAATTAAATTGAGAGGCGGAAAATCAAGTTGAAAAAAAGGTGAGCACAATGTAAAAACATTTATATACAATCTTTAACTGTTGTATTAATACAAACCAAGCAACAATATGAACTAATTTTTAAAGTGGAGCCAGCATAACAGCTGAGAAGGCTGGCACTGTGCATTGCAGACCAGAACTGGGCTGAATCTTGAACAAGCAATGAGTCAACCAGCAGAGAAATGTCTTGGCTTGTGTATAGGAATAATTCTGTCACTTCTGTTGTAAGACCTCTCAGCAATACCTCATGCAACTGAAAAGCACTGTATCATTTTTAAACCTGAGAAGGAATTGAGCTTCCAAAGTATCATTCATTACTGTTCCAGTAATATAAATGGACAGTTGACATGCACAGTAGATGGATCTGTCTCCAGTACACAAACAGGTACTGAAAAGCATTATTTTGCAAAGATGAGCCCCCATATAATTGTCCATCCCTGACGTAAAGGAAGAAAAAAGAGGTAGGTACGTAACAGTTTGTGTGAGTGTGTGTGTGTGAGAGAGAGAGAGAGAAAGAAAGAGAGAATGCTGTTAAGTAAAGATACATTTTATAGACTGATTTTCATTCCTTTGCTGCCCTGGTTAAGATATTTCCTGTCTCCTGGAGACTCAAGTCCAAGTCTGCTGTCCCTTTAGCCCTTTATTGCAATCACATTTATTGCTTCAGTCCCAGAGTCAGTTCATGGAAGCATCAACAGCTCTCAACAAGTTCCAATTCCTTCCCAGGAGAACTTTTTTCCTCCCTAAAGCTATTCTTTAAACACCCAATATTCAGATTCTAGAATTTGAGATAATTGAACACTTGACATGATTTGTGATCCTCTTTATGTTACCCTAGAGCCATGGATCTCATTTCACCCAAGAATGCAAACTTCAAAATAAAAAACCTATATAACACAGGAATTAAGGAAATCACATGGCATTAGTTCTCACATGGAGATTTCTCACATCAGTTCTACCACTATTAAATAGGAAGGGATACTGTCACGGTTCCTTTCTATAATTCTCTGTGATTGTGTTTGTTTTTTCATGTTTCTAGAGCAGAATGGGAAGCGGTTTGCATCATGTGAATGGGGGGTCTTTACATACAGCACCATGCAGTCAAATCTCACAGGAGTTTCACATGAGTAAACAAAGTAGAAAAGTTGGTATATGATGTCATAGAATCCAAGAGCTGAAAGAGACCTCAAGGGCCATCCAGTCCAACCCCCTGCCATGCGGGAATACACAAACAAAGCACCCCCAACAAATGGCTTTCCAGACTCTGTTTAAAAACCTCCAAAGAACAAGAATCCACCACATTCTAAGGGAGTGTCTTCCACTGTCTTTTACTGTCAGGATGTTCTTTCTAATGTTTAGGTGGAATCTCTTATCCTACAGTTTGGATCCATTGGTCTGTGTCCTAGTCTCTGGAGCTGCAGAAAAGCTTGTTCCATCCTCAATATGACATCCTTTCAAGTGTTTATTTATTTACTGTCAAGAACTTCCTAATATGTCATGTCTTAACATGTAAATAAGAGTAGAGCACTGAGATATATTTTCAGTGTAATTAGTTACAGTATAGGTTGAGCATTCCTAATCCAAAATGCTCCAAAATTTTTGAGTGCTGGCATGAAGCTACATGTGGAAAATCCCACACTTGACTTCATGTGACAAGTCACGGATGCTGAAGTCCTTACATATAAAATGGTGTATGGCAGCACCACCTTCCAAACACGCATTGTTCTGCCTCTGGGGAGTCCACCAGCTTGCCAGCTGCCCACTTCTGCCTTCCAGGTGGCAGATGCAGCCCTCATGCTGGTTTGTTTGCAAGGCAGAAGGAGGTGGCTGGCAGTCTTTCCCGAGGCAGGGAAGATAAGAATGCAACCTGCCGGCATGGGCTTACCACCACCTCTGCTGCTGCCCTGAGACCATTTCCAGGCCTGGTTGTGCTAGATATTGCTAGAATCTGTATTTACCCCCAAATACTACTGCATTTTCAGTCTGCAGTTGGTTACGTCCAATGTTTAATATTAATATTGTTAAAAATGTGATGTAAAGATATTGTTGAAAATTTTGCTTTCTGGTTGTTCAATGTACAAAAACTTTGGACCAAAACACACTGCAGAAATAATCCAGTTTGAGATGGCTTTTACTGCCCTGGCTCAGTCTGGGGACTGTAGTTTTGTGAGACATTTAGCCTTCTCTGTCAGACACCTCAAGTGTCACAATAAACTACAATTCCCAGGATTCCCTAGCACTGAGGCAGGGCAGTTAAAGCAGTCTCAAAATGGATTATTTCTGCAGTGTGTTTTGGACCTTTGATGGACAAAATTAATTAAAATACTATATAAAATTAACTTCAAGCTATTTGTACAAGGTGTATATGAAACATGCGCGAATTTTGTGGTTAGACTGAAAGGTTACCACTACAATGGGTCCTTACTATCCACTGGGGCTTGTGTCCAGGATTCCCCATGGATACCAAAATCCATGGGTGCCCAAGTCCTATTGTATACAGTGGTGTAGTAAAATTGTGTGCCTTATATACAATGCCCTGTCTGTTTCAGCCCATATCTCTATAAGCCTGAGATGGGACTTGTGCAGCACTTCAGACACTTGGTCTACAAGTCTCAGCAGACCTAGCCAACATAAACATCTCAATCTGGCTGTAAGGCTACATCTGCACTGCAGAAATAAGGCAGTTTGACACAGCTTTAACACCCATTGCTCAATGCTTTGGAATTCTGGAATTTGTAGTTTGTTGTGGCACCAGAACCACGACAGCCAGAAAAGGTTAAACATCTGTCAGAGCCTTCTAAGAGAAGGCTAAATATCTCAAAGAACTACAAATCCCATGATTCCATATCAATGAGTCATGGCAGTTAAAGCAGTGTCAAAGTGCATTATTTCTGCCGTGCAGATGCAGCCCCAGTCATGTCTTATTGTAGTTGCTTAACTGCACATTTAAAGTATGGTCAGTTAAACAAACAGATATTTAATCTAACTGCATTATGATGGCAATACAATAAAATTGTGATGGACTGTAATCCATAGTGAACTTCCTTCAAACAATTTTAAAACCGTGAGATGATGTTGGACTGGGTAAGTTGTGGTTTGTCTTATTAATAATACTGAAGATGCTTCACCCACCCAATAAATGGGATACAGCTATTTCTGTGGCTTTCCCCCCGACATGTGCTATACTTCGAAATAACTCAGGAGAAACCCACTTGTCTTTTGATACAAAATGTAGTTGATAAATCATTTGGGGTGACTGTGTTCAGAGTCTAGACATACCTTTTAAAGGGAACAACTGTCTTCCCTCAAAAAAAAAAGACTGCTGCTATGCTTGACATGGAATGTGTGTTACAGCTGGATAACATTTTTCATCGTAAAGTGGGTGTCAAGCTACTGTCCAAATTAGTTCTCTCCTTACACTGCTAGACATAAGACACTGGTGAGACATTGCTCCTTCTGGACACATAAGGTTTCAGCGCTGAGAGTTTTGCATACTGGAAATCAACTGGAGTCTAGCAAAAATTCCTCCCTGCATTAAGAATTCATTCTGGCTATGTAATGGGAAAGTTCTCAGAAGATTGGCAAGCCCACGTGTAGTATTATCAACTGAACTGGATGTGTTAAAGTCTAGCTTTTTTGTCAACAGCAACAGCACATAACACTTTGAATGGGGTGCATGCTATCCTAAGGGTCCTAGTGGAAACTGACACCATCCTTCCCCATCCAAACATTTTAAAAAATGTTTTTTAAAACAGAAATGTTTTTCACCAAAAAAAAAAGTGCCTTGCCCCCTAAAGACCAAAATGGTCTCCTGTGGCCCTTGAAGGGTGTGGGGTATATGTGGGTGGTGCAACCCTCCCAGTTGCATTTGCAGCCCCAGACTTCAGGATTGCCCCCCACATATAAGGAAAAGAATTATTGCCCGTTGATGCATACAGAAGCTATTGCTAGAGAAGCATGAACACGAACTAGTAAAAATGGGAGTAATTTATCCATAATGATGGCTCTGCTATGTCTTTAACAGTAGCCTGGCAAGCAGAACATGTTTGGTCAGCTTTGGAATTGAGGTTATTGATGGGAAAGTGTTGCTTATACAGGAATAGGAGAGATGGTGGGAAATGTGAGACGGGATGAGACAATCTGAATAAAGAACATTCAGTTGAAGTGATGGCAGTTATCCTAATTATTTATGCGTCTTTCATCTTAACAAGAGAGAAATCTGTTTTTACGCCAATCTTGACACATGCATTTAAAGCAAGGCTAAAAATTATGTATGGGATGCTGCAGCACATACCCTGTCAACTGATTTCAAATGATGGTACTGTATTGTTCTGTTGATTACTGTTTCAACTTCCCATAAATAGTTAGACATTGTTGATTATGTCTGAGCTTGGTTATTTTATAAGAACCTGCAACAAGGTTGTTGTTTCTGCTAAATCTGGTGTGTGGGAGGGGGTTAATTGCAAAAATAAAAATTGATGATACAGTGGTCACATCTCACCTACAAAGAATAAATGGAAAGACTCTTCCTTTCCAGGAACACCTATTATTTCATCTTTTCATGTTGTCTTCTTTGCATTGCATTTATGATCTTCCAAATGATGAAATTTCATTCTCTCCAGCATGCACCGTGTCATGCTGCAACCTGGGTCAGTCTGACCTATGTTGGCTGAAGACATCTTTGTTGTTTGTGAAAGTACTCAGCATTCAAAAACTTGACAGTTTCCCAGCTGTCAACGATTCTTCAAATGACTCCAAGATGCCCAGAATTCAGCAATAACCTCATCTCTACCATTCTGCCTTTATTTCTACATTAACTGTATGACAATTGCCCAATTCTTCTACTTTTCAAAAATAACCCCTCAAGTAGCCAACTCTTGATGAGCACTATTCCCCTCAGTATCTTTTCGATCTGTGCTGATGAATTATTACCATAATCTGTTCTTACAGTGAACCAAATCTGAGTTTAGCTATACCTCACTGGCTGGTTTTGGATAAATAGTTCTATTAATATTTGCCCTTCCCACTTGTTGGATATGTATGAGGGACAGGAAGAGCCACTAAAAACAGTATTTGTGTATTGCTTTTCATTTTGCTACAAAGAGCACAATGTTAACCTTTGCATCCAGCAATGCTGACAACTTGGGCTTTCACTTCCAGCACTTATTCTAGATATTTATGCCAAATCTGAAAATTCCTTCTAACTTCTTGAAGCCAAGCTGTAAAAAGGATTCACTGAGATGTTCAAACATCTGAGGAATCACAGGAAAATCTCATTTGGAAAGCAAAAATGGAATTGTCCAATCCCGAATTTCATACATTTCTGTTCAAAATAAACTAATCCAAAGGATCTGAATTGACTTTCCTTGGAATGTATCCCACAACACTGTTATACCGCAATTACAGTATGTTAATTCTATCTTTGCCTGGAATTTATTGCATGACATTCTGGCTCTCCCAATGCTGTTCAGTGCTGTATCACTGCTGGGTCATTTGAAAACTGATTCTTCTCCCACTGGAAATAATCCATTAATAACCTCCTATCCCACTATGGCTTAGCAACCATCCTGGGTGTAAATGTTGAAGGTATAATTTTAATTTTGTGAGTTATTTATGTCATAGCAATTAGCATTAAATTCAGTGGTATATGGGAGGCCCTGGACAGACGGGCCCTTTGCAGCGTCATGGTGACATGCTAGGGTTGCCTCGGGGCGGCGCGTGCACACACCCCACAACCCTAGCACGTGACGAGGACGTCGCAGCTGCACAGCACCATCCACATGCTGCGCACAGCTATGATGTCGCAGCAGCGCATTGTTCAAACAGTGCTGTGCAGCTGCGATGCCATCATGCCATCTGTGGTGGTTTGCAGTGGTGCAGCTGCACCGCAAAAGGAGCCTGGAAAGAGGCAATGTAATAGTTAGCACCTTGGATTTTGGCTAAATTCAGAAGGGAAAAGGAAGCACGAGAAGACTGGGATGAGATCTTCCACTAATCTCTCTGCTATGGCCACCAAACATGATGATTTTCACCAATCCCTGCACTACCACCAAAGTTGAGGGCTTCCACTTACGCTTCACCTCTGCCACCAATGTGTGGACTTCCTCCTGTCCCATCACTGTGACCACCAGATGAGGGGACCTCCTAATTTCCCCTTATGGCTCCTGTGTGAGACTTTATTCATCTTATCTCCCCACTGGATACCACCACCCTGGATTAACTATAACCATCACAGAGATACTGTGTCTGAATTTAAGGTTTCCAACATGTCTCAAGTTTCAGGTATAGCATTCTCAGAGGCCCAAGTATATAACATCAAAATAATGATAATAATAAAAAATTAAACAGAAATTGAACATATCACAGATTACTTATTTAATACATATAAAGGCCAACTGATACTAACTCTAATCTTTCATTCTTATACTCATATCCTAACTCTGACCCTGATTCAAACTAACTCAGACCCTGATTGACTCCTCTCACACCCCAACAACCTGTCATCTATCACTCTTTGCAAAACCCCTTCATACATTCCATCCATTGTCATTCACTCCCAATATTTCATTCACTCCCCTCTCCTGACAGATCTTTTGGTATATCTATTACACCTTGAACACACATATACTTTTAGGTACATCTATTATACCTTGCAAATTATCTTAATATATCTAATAAACGGAACATTTTTCACTGAAAAGTCCATAACATCACAACTGGCAGGTAACATTATTGCCCCTCTTAAAGGGTCCTAGATCTTTGATCCCCAATAAACCTGTTAGACCTGAGAACTCTTCATCAGATTTTATGCCATATTTTATGCTGTTATTCTTGTAAACTGCTGTCAGGTCTACTGAAGCATGACACAGAAATCAGATGAATAAGTAAAGATCTCTAAACTAAGGCAGAAGAATTTAAAGCAATGGTTGCAATAATATCCCAATTTTCACTTCTTTTGCTAGCTGTCAGACAGCACTGATACCATTACAAAGAGTCTTTGTTCCCCTACCAGCATGCAGAGCATGAAAAGAAGTGTTTTAAGTAAGTTTCTCTACTACACAAACTCAGGTTCATAGTTTAAGGTGTGTGGGATATTACTGCTTGAAGCAATTTGCAGTTCTCTGATGTTCCCACCTCATCCTGGCATGAGAAAAAAGAAATATAATGGTATAAAATGCATGCCATAAATTACCTCAGATCACTGTATATTCAGCATAAGCATGCTTTTATTCACTACCCCATTATTATCACTTTCCAGAAGCATAATATATGGGATCAAGTTCCTATATTGAAGCTGTATAGCATAGTACTGCTTAAAGTTGCCACTGGTCCACAAAGAAAGAAACAGTTGTAGTCAATGGACGCAAACATGGTGCCAGTTCATGGCATGTTGGCATAAAAAAACCTTCCAGGACCCCACGTCAGATAGAAGCTATGATGTATATACTTCCACATGCAGAGCTACATGTTGATTGTTGTGGTAGCGTGCTTTCAAGTCATTTTTGACTTATGGTGACCCTATCATAGTTTTCTTGGCAGGTTTCTTCAGATGGGACTTGCCATTGCCATCCTCTGAAGCTGAGAGAGTATGACTTCTCCTCTGAGGCTGAGAGAGTATGGAATCCTGATCTTTGTAATTTGGTGAGACACTAGAGCTCTCTTACTAAGAATTATAAAAACCCTACCTACACTGCCACTCCTAGGATTCCACAGAATGTTGCCCCAGAGGTTAAAGTGGATAATAGTGCTGTAATTGTGTAGTATGAGAGGACCCGTGGTCTAGTGTAACAACAACAAAACTGAAAGCCATGTCTAGTGTAATAACAACTTAAAGACAAGCAAACTGATTGTGACATCAGTTACCATGGGTTAAATTCTTCTTCTGGTCTCATGCCATAATCAATCTGTCTCTCTTTAAGACTGGAAGTGAGGTCAAGACATCTTGCTGCATGAAACTATACATCAACTGGTGTTGCCACCCCAATGCAGGAGTGATGCTTTTTAAGGGGTGGGAACTTTGCAGCCCTCCACATATTGTCAAACTGAAGTTCCAAATATTCATCACCATTGACTGTGCTGGTGAGGGCTGCAGTTCAACAACATTTGTGTGGCCACAAGCAGCCCACTACTGCCTTGAGGTCATGGTACATAATACCACAGACAGATTTAGACACAGTACAGATGGATGGCTCCATGCCGTCTGTTTTTGGCCCTGTGTCTGTGCTTCAACATCCCCGTGCTGCAACACAGGTGCGCCACAAATAAAGAGCCACCTAGAGCAGCTTCTTTTTTGCGGTGCTGGAAGCAGGAAGGGGCGCTGCCATGATACTACTTCCTGCCAGTGATGTCTGGTTGCTGTCCAGTGGTGGCGGCATCATGGTGGCCTCTGTATGGATGGGAGGCTGCCATGATGCCGGCATCCGTACGTATTAGGGTTCGGGAGTGTGCAGTTGCTGTGCACTCCCAAACCCTAAAATCGCCACCACCATGCCACAAAGCGCCTGTGTGTACCAGGCCAAAGTTATTCTGGCAGAAAATCTCAAAAACATATCTCTCCATGTCCCAGACATAGAGTTTACAGAGTTTGAAATACAGCTCCCAGAATCTTTGACTGGGGATGCCGGATAGGAGATTTTGGAATCTTTAGTTGAAAAAAACTTTTCCAAACTCTGCCCTGGTAGTAAAATATGCAATAGTGTAATACTAAATAACTAGCAATCTGATGTCTTTTCTTGAGAGTCCAAATCTGTTGCCTTCAGCAACTGCCTCACTCTGCATATTGCAAGGGTGAAAATCAAGTACTTGCACAGAGACAATCTATCTCACAGTGGATGAACTGCATCTTTTTTTTCTCCTTTAATAAATTGCAGCTTTTAAAGACAAATAACATCTCTAAGCTGCAATCCTAGCAACTAGATGTAATCAAAGCACTGTATGTCATATGGAGCAACCAACACGTGGAGATAGCTTTGAACAGCCTTTGGAAAGAAACTGCAGAGTTGAAAATTCAGGAAAAAACACTGCTTCCATATTAGTGCAAATTGATTTCATCTTGACATAAAATAATGAGATGTAATCAGTATAATGGAAAGGTTTTAAAATTATTATCAGAGTCTCCCATGAGAAATGTGTGTGTATATATATACAATCAGCCCCCTTATTCCATTACAGTGTCAGAATTGCAAATCTCTAAAGCTCTTCTTTAAAAAAAAAAAAGAAGAAGCATCATGTACATCCACTTAGTACAAACCTTCCATAAATCTTACAGAATTGATTTACCTCATTAGCACAAGATGCCTGTTCTTCTTCTAATCAGAACCTACAAGTCTTTCACATTCGGAGAATGGAAATCACAATGTCATTTTTGACCTTCACCCCCTGACCTAAACATGTGTTTAGCTTCTCTAGGATTGTTTTCATGCCTGCTTAGATTACTTAAAGAGGTGTTAAACTACATTATTTGTACAATGGAGATGCATCCATAGAATTAGACAATTAGATGGGTAACAGTGGGATCTTCAATAAAATGTATGGAATGCTTCCTCTAGAGTTGTAGCTATTCAGCCATGTTCTTTTTCATGACACCTTATTCCAGACTCCTGCATTTCACCACAGTTGGTCAGCTTTCCATGGCAACTGAGAGAATCAGTACTTGTTGGACAGCTTCTGTGGGTTTTTTGTGGGTTTTTCGGGCTATGCAGCCATGTTCTAGCAGAGTTTCCTCCTGACGTTTCACCAGCATCTGTGGCTGGCATCTTCAGAGAATGCTTGCCTGGAAAAAAGTTGGTTATATATATACTGTGTGAGCCTGAAAATGCAGGAGTGATTTGCATGTGTATTGTTCTGCATTTCCAGGCTCACACAATATATCTATAACCAACTTTTTCCAGGGAAGCATTCTCTGAAGATGCCAGCCACAGATGCTGGCGAGATGTCAGGAAGAAACTCTGCTAGAACATGGCCACATAGGCCAAAAAAACCACAAAAAACTATGGATGCCGGCCATGAAAGCCTTCGACTTCAGCTTCTGTGGGTTTTCCCCTTAAAAGCCCCCAATGATGTGTTGTACTACAAACCATAGGATTCTCCCAAGCTTGGTGATGACTCCTTGTGTGTGGATGATGCCATCTTTTTCTACATAAGGACCCACATTTCAAGTACTTGCTATTAGGAGCCTCCCCCTAATATAAAGTTCTCAAGTGAGAACTTTATACTGTTGCTCACTCACTCCCTGCTTCCTCAAAGGCTAAGAGGTTCCCCAGGGAAGTTCAAACAAGTTTAGCTTCCCCTTGGTTAGAGATCACATGATATTTAAAGCATCTTTGTAATGTTTACTTCATTTACAAATATAGAAACAGAGCACATGAAGACAAACAAGCATCCCCACAAGGCAGAAAATCCCCCAGGTAGTAACTTGGTGAGTCACGAGGTTCCATGTGCAGTTGCAGCTAACTCCATCTAGATTATAAATTCTCTGCTCATGTGTTAATGGGAAAGTTTGCCCAGTAAAGTGCGCAGAGAAGCTCAGCCATAATGGCTTTAACTAGATGTACAGTTTGTGTTGTATATTAGCTGCCATTTCTTGGCTAATGTGTCCAATTACTCTGAGAAAAGACGCAAACGTAAGAAGTTTGATGACTGCCAAGGACATAAATATGTGCCCAGACAGTAGCATTAACTACCTGTGTGTTTCCATTGATCAAATTTTTAAAAATTATCATGTCCTTTCTTGCTAATAAAATTAAAAGGAGTTGGCCCTATGGGAACTCTTGACACATGCAAATTGCATTCTGCATCATACACACCATAAGAATAGCTTTAAATTGACTGGTCCAGAGCTTGGCAGGAAAAAAACAGGCCAGATTCTGAATGCTCTCACTGCAAAATACATCAGATGGGTGAACATCAACTGGGCATTTTTCATAATACTCTATTGTTCTGTTTAATCTCATGCAGTATAAAAAGGAGAAAGGATGGGGAAAGGGAAAAAGAAATGTGGTAGCACCTTTAAGACTAACTGGTTTTTATTTTAGCATGAGCTTTCATGGATATAAACTCATTTCTTCTGATACAGTAACAAGTGGATGTTCTCTATACATTTCCTTGTTTCCCAGTCATATAATTTTGGTAATGCTCATTATATCAGTGTAAGAGCTAGGCACCCTGGTTGGAATTTTAAAAGGCCACAACTTTATTGGCAGAAACCATTACATAGTATGAAAGAGAAGAGGGTCAATCATGGGTTTGTTGCTAGTAAAGTTCAATTTTAAGCATTTGTCTTGCTCAGATGTCCATAAGTATATTGCAAGTCAGCAAGGCATTTTAGCAAACATAAGTCCATCAAAACAAATATGGTTGAGTACATAATAAATACAGTATGTGTAATATAGCTGTAAATAAACCATATAAAATGAATTTATATTTATACTAGTGTTTTTAACTTTTATTCTGTAGTGCCCTTCATCTTTTCTTGAATGTCCAGCATTTTGCGGTGCCTTGTCCTCCTTTGCAGCTAGGACATCTGCTCAGCCTGTTCTCGCTTTATCTATACAGTACCTTAACAACCATGTTATTTGTAGCATATTCACTTAATCATTTTTAAAGCATTTAGTTAAAGTTCACTTATTTAATCAAATGATTGCACTAAATAAGGTGACAGACCTACTTTAAATGGAAACTGGTGAATTATTATTACTGTATTATTGTTTTTGTCTTTGAAATTTTGCACCAGTTCCATAAGGAAACAATTCTTGGGTTCACCTTTATCCTGTATCTGTGTGTAATCCCTGTGGGGCTTTCTTTCCCCAGTGTAATTTTTAAAAAGTTATTTGCTGGTACCCTGAGAGATGATGGGATTGTAATTCTCTCTCAAAGAGTGCACACAACCCAAAATCAATATGTGCTGGTTTTTGTTCCTTGCGGCTTTGGTTGTAAAATGAGAACATTCCCTCTGGTGTTGGGGGAAAGAGCAGGGATGTATGGATAATTTTACAATCTTGGTAAAACTCGGGAGGTACGATGAGAACTCATACAATATATCCCCAGGGGAAAATGAATAGCTCTGCCCATGAACACATTGAAAACGTTAGCAAAAAATACACCTGTTTTAACCAAATGCAGTCATCAGAGCACCCTTTGATTTGGCATAGAGGCAGAAGTTGGGGCATATTAAAGAGCTTCGAAAGCTTGCAACAAGTATATTGTGCATTTCAGTTGAGCAATAACAGTATCAGTGTTTCGTGGATTTTTCTTTGAATTTGCTAAATGGCCAACACAGCTACCCCTGCATAATTTATTTAAGGTTTTTCTATAAATGTTTCTGAAGCCAGCCAAGGCAGATAATTCAAACAAATGAAAGAATAATCAGATGAAAACATAACAAAATACAAAAATCAACATTTAAAAAAAAAACATTATAACTATTCTAAAAGAGATGTCTTATCACACCCTTTGTGGAATAAAGGGCTAATCACAATCCCACAGGAATTTGGAGTTTTAAATAAAAGCAGAACAAAAGTTGTTCCCAAGCAACTTTATATGCAGTTGCTTGGCAGATAAGTGCATACTGCGAAAGCAGGTGAAATACAGTAGCTGGAAGCTATGAGACAGCATGAGGGAGGTTTGTAGAATCAGAGCACATGAGGATCTGGTTTGGCTGGCATGCTATTTATACCTCCCGCTCATTAGTTTTTATGATTTTATACTACCATCCTTCTTTCCATACAAGCCAAGGAAGAGCTAAGATTAATAGCAGAGGCAAAATGGAACAAAGGACCGTCATGGAGAGAAAGAGAACTTGAACATATTACTTTTTTAGATTACAACTACCACTATCCCGCCAACCAATAGTAGCCATGGCTGCTACCAAATTGTATATGTAAACACATGCACACCATGCGTTCTCGCTCTCTCTTTCTGACTCTCTCTCTCGTACACCCCTGCTGCTTCCTTGTTCATTGTCGTCGTTGTGTGCTTTCAATTTTTTTCTGACTTATGGTGGCCCTATGATAAACCTATCACTGAGTTTTCTTGGAAGGATTTGTTCAGAGGAGGTTTCCCATTGTCATCCTCTGAGGCCAAGTGAGTTCCCAATATCAACCAGTGGGTTTCCATGGTCAAATAGGTGTCATAACCTACCCTCTGGATCCAGGAATTTACAGTCTGAGTCCAAAAAGCTGGGGCCTGAATCAGTGAGGGGTGGTGTCCCCCAACAGAAGGTAGAAGACACACTACTATCTTTGCAGATCACTGAAGACATAAAGAGAAATTATTCTGATCCCAGTGGCAAATAGGAGATGCTGACTAATTAAGAACCTGATTTCTTGAGACAGCTGCCTATAAATCTTCCAGCACCTTCCTGGTATCTTAGTGACTGGCAGCACTCTTTAGCATTAGTGTTTTCTTAATCTTGGACTGGCTATGATTGAGGACTCTTGGTTTACTCCTTGCTGGTTTTGTTTATGTACTTTGCTGTAACAACTTCTGGACTGGCTGGGTACCCTCTTGCTTCACGCTTCATCTTGGCTGGATAGCCTGTGACTGACCTGGACTGGATTAACTGACAGCTCTTGTACTCCAACTACCTGCATCCTGGGCCACTTGCTGACCCCAGCATAAGACAGAGGGGATTCAAACCCTGGTCTCCAAAATCCTAATCCACCACTGAAACCACTATACCATGTTGGCTCTCTCTTTCCTTTTTTTCTCTCCCAATGCCTCCTCTTTTGTCCCTTCACTTTCTATGCTGAAATAAATGAAGACAAGATGACTAATCTCTTTATTTTTTCCCCCAGTGTGTACCGTTTGCTCTGTGTCCTGAGAAAAACTCAGGTTTTCTCAGTACCCAGGGTTAATCCTTTAAAAACTGCTGGAGCAGAACCATCTTGGACTCTTGTTTCCTGACTGAGCCCTGGTCTCCAAAGTTGTAAGTCCAACACTCAAACCATTAAATCACTCAAATCACTATGCCATGTTCAATACAGCTTGGGAAAGCTATACCCAGAATCCCTTAATTCATGGTGAGAAATAGATTCTGGGAGCTGTAGTCGAAATTATTATTATTATTATTATTATTTTGAACTCTGACTTTGTCAAAGGGTTAGGCCCTTGTGAAAGCAGTTGGAGCCTGTTTTGAGTAATATTATCCTTTGCTGGGAAATACAGGTAGTTTTAAATGTGCATAGCTGTAACAAAATAAGAAGCAACAGCTCATTAAGATAATTCTGGGCTTGTGGTTTGGAGATTAAACAGTACTGGGCTTCAGCACAACTTGCTTCAAGCAAAAATAAACTCCTACTGTTCTCTTTCCTTCCTTTGGAAAGCTAGCAGCCTGTGTGGGTGCCAGCAACTTCTAGCCCATTTATAAGATTCTCTCTTTCTTCCTCCTCCTTCTTGCCTCGCAACTCTATTTTATAGATGTCTTAAAAGATTCAAATGTGTTTGCTTTGGCTTGAGCCTGCGAAACTGGAGGTCTTGTCTTAAGCATTCTTTCCTGTTGATAAAACTTTTATGCTGAAAAGAAAATGTGGGTTAAGCTTAAAGATCTCTCATCTACAGTTGAAGCATAGCATTCATAAGAGAGTTGAGTATACTACTAGCAGAACGATTGCTTCCGCACCAGGGCCCTTTGAAACATGTTGAGTTTAACACTTGCTTTCTTCTTCAAGGAGCTTGAAATGTAGCAAAAATGTACTTAAAACTAATGTGTAATTCTACACAGCATTTACTTTATACAACACAGTATCTTTTATATTATTATATTATGCTTTAAATATGTTTTCTTATTTTATTGTAATTAATACACCAGCATTGGCTTTCATGTTATTGCTCTGATTGTATAGTTTTATTCTGTTTTTAATTGCTGGTTTTATCTAAATTGTGTTTATCACCTTGAATGATCGATCAAGAGAGGGGAAATGTATAAATATGTTGAATAAAATAAATATTATCTCATCATCTGAAATGTAATGGGAATCGAAAGAAAGGTCTACTACTCTCCTCCTGAAATATTCTCTGTTTTCAAGCTTTTCAAAATTTGTTATTACTAATAAGCTTAAAAAAATAAATATATCTAGTCACTGAAAAAAAATGATTCTGAATAAAAGAGTTCAAGTTCCCTTCTCAACAGAATACAATGCATTGCTTGCATACTCCATTTATTTTGTGTTGGTATAAATATGTGTTGAACCTAAACAGCAGGCATTCAAACGCACGCACACACAAATATTCAGAAGGAATACTTTCCAATGGATGGTGACTGCTGTTTCTCTATTAAAGATGTTTAAATCCATGTATGCAATTTGCTTCCATCTGCTCACCTTACATTGTGGCAAAAAGGCACCAATTTAACAGAAAGAGGAAACTGTTTGCAGTCTGTTGTATTGTTGAACTATTGAGTTGAACTCAAATTCATAGGCATGTTACTCTGGAAAATCAGTATGTAAAAGGATCTTCTAGCACTTTTGGGACTAGAAGTTGGTGGGATGAGCTTTCGTAGACTCGAGCCTACTTCCTCAGATGCATATGATTATTGCTTTGGTTCCAATAAAATAGATTGAAAGCCAGTAACTGATAGTATGTGTGGTTTTTCCCCCAGTCTCCATACAAAAATAAGAAAGGTACTGTTGTATAAGATTTGGACTGGGGGAAGATACAGTCCATAACTTATATATTAAATCAAGAGCTGGGTTGTTAGGAGTTTGTTACCAGTTTGGCAGGAACGAACAGGTACTTACATAATATACCACAACACATGCCAAGTTAAAATGAGCTATGATAACTGGCTTCTTTCCATTTCTTCATGGGTGTTACAAACTAAAGATAAAGCCCCTGAGCTATTTCTTGAACTATTTCTACCTCTAACTCCATATGTTCTAAGCTAGTTACTTCAGTCAGTCCAAACAGTTTCTCAGTCTCTGCCAGAACTGACCTAAGACAGCTTGCTGACTGAGGCAAAGGACAAGAACCCTCTCCATTCAACTGCACCCAAAAAATCCAACCAGAATGGCAAATGAACTTTCTTTATTACTGGTAATGGGACAGCAGTCTCCACTATGGCAAAGAACAGCAGAGTAGTTTGGAGGTGCAGGACTGACCATTTATATGTGCAACTCAGTCTTGGACCATATCACCATTACACCACACACTCCAGCCTCCCTTGCCTGAGGCAGTGACTTCATTCTACCTAACTGTAGGCCTTCTCCTGGCCTCGCTTCTGTCTTGGAGTTGTATGCTTTCAAGTAATTTCCAACTCGATTCAAATCATTTCCAATGTCCAGAATCCCTAGTCCAGTTCTCAAACCACTACAACAAGCTGGCAATCTTTTCCCAGTCTGGTGCCCTCCAGGTGTCTTAGACCAGTGTTTCTCCATCTCCAGATGTTCTGACTTCTCCTCTCAATCTCTCCCCATTAGCTATTTTGGCTTTGATTTCTGGAAGGTGAAGCACAAAACCTCTGTCTTAGGGCCCCTCTAGATGAATTTTTTCCCCCAAAAGTCACAGGTTTTCTTCCTGTACAAAATAATTTTATTTTGGAGATACACATGATGTTTTCTTCATCATAAAGTTTTTTCTACATTACCAAAGACTTTTCATTCTTAGTTCCCAGGTCAGTTTAAATTAACCTGATATTTTCTGAAATGAAATGTATCTCTACATGGCTGTTTATTTGCATTATCCTGCAACTAACTAAAATTGCCACCACTAGTAAACTCAATTATTATTTCCAGGATGAGATTCAGCAGAGATCAAGAGCGGGGAAGAGAAATAGTTGCATCAATACAAAATAATCCTAATATTTAGCTACTCTAATATACCTGTTCAACTTCTATGCAAATCTTATTGTAAGAAAAGCAGGCTTGGATAAAGAAGAAGGAAAAGTAAAAATAGGAGGAATATCAACAATCTAAGATACACAAATGGCACATAATACTAGCAGAAAATCTCCCAGACCTGGAACAACTACGGTACTAAGATTAAAGGGAAAAGAGCAAAGGCAGGCGTGATATTAAACATAAAGAAAACAAAAATAATGACAACAGAGAATCTTGACAAATTCAACCTATACAATGAAGAAACATAAGTATCTAAAATGGAAACCTGGGATATTTCAATAATGTGTTTGGATGCAAACTTGCAAATATACAGAAAAAATCAAACCAAAAAGAAAGGGAATCTCTTTATACTCCCAGAGACTTTTTTCCATTTTGGATGAGCCCTGACAGTTGGGTAGCTGAACAGTGTTCTTGAGCTCTTGTCACCTAATACAAGGCACATGGAACTGGTGTATACTGGTTATTGACCAAAACAATAAAGACTGATTGATTGAACTGATGTAGACACATTATTCATTACCTTGAGAGTGAGGAATATATATATATATATATATATATATATATATATATAGTGATATTATTTGGGACATTTGTATTATTACTCCTGGACTGTGTCATTCAAGATGGCACTTAACATTTGGCCATTTGATGTTACTGTCCTGTACCTTTGGGACTGAAGCTAACTGCAAAGAAGTAACCAAGTCCAAAACCTAAAGGAACTGGAATTGAACCAGAAGCACATTTTGTTCTAAAGCCTTAGACACATATTTATTCAGTGTGTTGTGTCTATTGGCAATAACAGAGACAATATGTGAGGTAAACCCCGAGATATGGCACAGATGATAAATTTCCACACACAAAATAATGGAGATTGTCACCATAACATTGGATTGGCTCTCCAGGTAAAACAACAAAGACTGTCGCAATTTTCTGTGTGTAAACACATACAGGCCAGGTTTCATTCAGTGCTTCTAGTGGTTAGCAAAGCCTAGAGAATTGGGTAAGCAAGCTCAAACATCAGTCTATATGGAGTTCCATAATACCCTTCTTTGCATTCTTCCCTTAAACTTAAGCATCTTAGACGGGAACAAGGATAGACTCAAGGAAGATGCTTAACTCTTTCCCCCCGGATTGTTCCTCCTGCATACGTAAGGAAGGCCCTTTCCTTCTGTCATCCCTTCTGCAGATGAAAAAGCAGATATACATGGGCTGTTGTTGTTGTTGTCGTTGTTGTGTGCCTTCAAGTCACTTCCATGACCAACTTGGTGACTAAGGTGCTCAACAGTCCACCCCAAAAGGGTGGGCTAGAGCCACCTGTTTTTGCTGCTGAGGGACGTCGCAGCAGCCAAACCGTGCAACATCCCTCCACAGTAAAAAGAACCTGCCAGGCGCCATGAGTGCACCATTGGCACACTGCCGTGCATCCATGACGTATGCGTGGTGCAGCAACATCTGGACACTGTGCCATGCTTGCTTCATCATAGTGGCCTCCGTGTGGACAGGAGGCCACCATGATGGCGCCTTCCTTATGGGCTAGGGTTCAGGAGCATGTGGTTGCTGCCCACTCCCAAACCCTAAATTTGGCCCAAAGACGGTACTTACCGCCCATTTGTACCAGGCCTAACTTGATGTCTTGGAAAATTTCATCAGATATTCCACTGCTCAAACCACGACATGATTGTAATACAAAGCAAAACAAAAGAATAATGGAATCCTGTATAATTTGACCCTCAGGCTCATATCGAATAATGGCTGGTCCTCAAAGCCACATTCAAGGGTCAATTATTTAGTTTCTCTGGTTTGTTTTACTTTTATTTTTGTTTTTGCTACCACAAAGAAGGAACTGACAAACACATCTCTGAGAATTCCCTGCATAAGAAAACCTTGTGAAATTCATTGGGTCGCCGTAAGTCAACAGGTGACATGAAGGCACATGCATGCACACGAGGGTGATATTTTGGGTTTCCTTGGCGGTTTACAGACTGCCCTTTTGGGGCGGCCTGTACCCGCCCCTTTCCCTGCTGGATCGGGGCCTCAGCTGCCACAGCAGCAGCCTCTGAGGCCCCGATCCGCCGCTTTCCAGGCTGTGGGGAAGCAGCAAAAGGCACCCAACAGTGGCGGGGACGAAGAGAAATGGGCCACTCGGCCCCTTTCTCATTTGTGTTACTGGCACAGCCATGTGAAGGCTGCGCCCAGTGACACAAACCTTGAAGGAGCTCCATTTCGGAGCTCCTTTTGGCGCTGCAGAAAGGGCGCCCCAGGCGCCCTCACACAGCACCAGGACATCACTTCCGCATCGTTCTGTTTGGAGGCAGCGAGGTCGTGATGTCCTAATGGCAGCACCCATGTAGAATGGGTGCCGCCATTTTGTACGTACTAGGTATGTACTAGGGTTAGGGCGTCCGGAAAGGACACCCTTTCCTAACCCTAGTACGTACCTAGTACGTACTTTTTGCGCGTCTGTAAAGCGCTCTTATTTCCTGAGGAGGTAAAATACCTTTGCCTTCAACTGTGCTCCAAGGTGTTCCATTTGTTCAAACAAATAAGCAGATAAACAAAACTAGCAATGGTGCCAAATTCAGAACCAAAGGAGGCCAGAATATGAATTCCTGCAATTCGCAAAGACTCACCCTAATATAGAAAATCCCTGTGAATAAAAAGAAGCACTAGAATTCCTCCTTATTCATAGGATAATCGCAGGATAATCGTGATGTCACATGACGTTGTGTGATAATTATCACACAATATTGATGGGAGCATACCGTCATGCTCCTGTCTTTTTTGCCAGTGTGATAATCTCTTATGTTTGTGTGGATGCACCCTTGGCGAAGGAGAAGATAATGAGAAACATCTGTTTCCAAAGGCTGCACTACAGATCCAGACTTTTCTTGGATGAGCAGAGCTCATTCTCTACTTGCAGTTACAGCTGAGTAGAGAGATTGTCTTCCAGAGTTAAAATTTCTGGGGAAATGCAGGCAGAATATTGTTGAACTGCTATTGGATTAGGGTTGCCATGGTTCTCTTCCACAAAATGGGGACAAAAGTATATGGGACTAGATTGGGTGCATTATTGACAAAACAAACAACAAACAAAAACATTTTTGGTACATTTAACATTGTTGTATTGCATATTTCTTCTGCCAGGGGAGGGATGCACCTACAATGTAAAAATAATGTACTTTGACACCATTTTAAGTGTTGTAGCTCCTTCATATGGAATCTTGCGATTGGTAGTTTTACAAAGTCTTTAGCTTTCTCTGCAAAAGAGTGCTGGTACCTCACAAAACTACAAATCCCAGGATTTTCTTGGATGTAGCCATGGCAGTTAAGGTGGAGAGTGGAAGGGAATGGCTACTCATCTGACTGGAGGGGCTTTTTTTCTCTAACCCTTCCAAGATGGGGAAGAGATGCTTACCATCAACAAGGAGAATGGAAAGGAATGAATTTATTTTTCTTGGCTGCTTGAAGGGAGGGACTTCCCCTCCTCAAAAAAAAAAAAACCTCTTCCAAGCTGAGTAAGGGATGCTTGCCAACAATGTGCATCTTCTTAGAACCTGCTTCTCTGGGCTCTACATTCAAAGGACTCCTGCTGGGCTTGTCTTCTTTGCTCACCTCTTTTTTCCCACCTTCTGCTCCTCTCACTCCCAGCTTCTCTGGCTCTGCACACCTGCGCAGTATCACATGTAGCCCCTCAGGAATATGGGATTCTCTGCTTCAACAAACCCAACAGGTCAAGAGATTTTTCAGTGCCTTCAATCTGGGATTTTCCCAGTTTTCTGGGCCAAATGGCAAGACTACCTTGGCAAGGCCTGGAGGTGCATCTACACTGTTGGAAATAATACATTTTGACACCACTTAAAACTGCCATATTTCCATCCTAAGGAAACGTGGAATTTGTAGTTTTGTGAGGCATCAGCACCCTTTGGCAGGGAAGGCTAAAGACCTTGTTGTTTATCACACAGAGGTTTTTGCAGCTCAGATCCAGGGTGACTCCTGGTTCAGCTATGCGAATTCACATTATAACATGACTGTTTTATCACACCTGGTTGCCCTTCCGAATCGGGGGGGAATCAAATTCAAGTAGGGGTGCCATAACTGAGGAGCTCCAAACCAGGACAAATGTAGGACAAGGCTTAAAAATGTAGGACCTTTTTTTTTAAGGTCCTACATTTTAAAACCTTGTCCTCCTCCTCCTTCCCGGCTTGGGAGGAAGCCTCGGCCTGCTCCCAGGCCGGGAATGAGCACGGAGGCCGCCTGTCATCGCAGCGATCGCCGCGGTGGGAAGCGGCCTCCTCCTCCTCCCCGGCTTGGGAAGAAGCCTCAGCCTCCTCTCAGGCCAGGAAGGATGCAAGGGCTGCTCCTCATCACGGCGATCACCGCGGTGGGAAGCAGCCTCCTCCCGGCCCCCACTCCCTTTCCCGGCCTCTGCTTTTGCGGTTGGAGAAAAAGTTTTGTCATAATTTTCAAACTGTTCCTGTGAAAAGCCTTTTGCTACCAACCTTGCCTTATATTTCACACTACCATCAGGCATGTCTTTCCTTTTATAAACCCACTTGCAACCAATTACTTTTCTATCCTTGGGTCTTCCTACTATTTCAAAAACATCTTTCCTTTCTAAGCAATCAAATTCACACTCCATTGCTTCACACCATTTCTCCTGTTCCTCTCTAGGAAAATTTTCTATTTCAGCAAAACTTTCTGGTTCTTCAAAAACTAAACAAGCTTTTGCATTGGTCACCACAAATCTGTCAGGAGATTTTCTAGTTCTTTGACTACGTCTAGGTACTAACTCTGTTGTTCTGCCTCTTTCTTCCTCATCTCTGTCTACACTGGAAGTTGTGGCTTTCTTACTGAATCTCTTGTCCTCTGTCATGCGTGTGGTTTTTGGTCTGGACATATCACTATCTGAGGAGCTATCACTGCTACTTGTGGATGGTTCTTCTGGTTTTACTATAACCCCTCCATTTCCTGGAGATGCTTGGCTTTGGGTCTGAGTCTCTGCCTCACTTGAGTTGCCTAACTTCACAAACACTTCCTTATTTGCATGGAGTTTTTCCCAACCAGCATATCTTTCAAAATTGGCAGATCTTGAATGTCTCACTTCTTTTCCTCCCAAATAGAATTTGTAACTGTTTCCTGAATACCCCAAAAACATCATTCTTTTACTCTTGGGTTCACCTTTGTTTCTAAAGCATGCAGGTGTGTACACATATGCATATTGACCAAAGATTCTTAGGTATTTAAAATTAGGAATTCTACCATATAGAACTCTATAAGGAATATCATCTATTACTGAATGATAGAGCCTATTGGTAATGTGTACTGCTGTCAAAACAGCTTCACCCCAAAAATTATCACTTACACCCGCGTCAGCCATCATACAAGCAGTTAACTTTTTGATTTCTTGAATCTTTCTCTCTGCAAGCCCATCCTCACTAGGACATGCAGGATTTGTTGTGTGGTGTGTTATGCCAACCTTTCGGAACCAATAAAACAATTCATTAGATAAAAATTCCCCGCCTCTATCAGTTATAATTGTGTCTACTCTGAAATCAAATTTTCTTTCAACCATTCTTATCCAAGGTTTTAAGCTTTGCCCAGCGTCTGACTTATTTTTCAGTATTCTGACAAATGTAAATCTAGTGTATCTGTCCACAATTACCAGATAATACTTGCATCCTCCTATAGATAAACAGCTTGCTTGGGCAACGTCAGCATGTACAAATTCAAAAGGTCTTTGTGCAATTCTTTTTGTCTTTTTTGCTACAGGATATGACTTAATTTTGACTTGATTACAAATGGTACAATCCAAATGATTTTTACAGTCTGCCACTCTCAGATCAGGGCACATACTGATTAGGTTCTTTAAGCATTTAAAGCTTGCATGGCCAAATTTTCTATGTAACTCATGTATACAATCCTTGTGTAACGGAACATTATCAACATTGTTTACATTTTCTAATTTGTAATTATCAACACTTTCCTCTAGGAAATAAAGCCTATTTTTCTTTAGCCCTATTCCGCAAAGCTCACCATTTAACTTTATCTTGCAAAGATTCTTTTCAAAAATTACAGTGTAGTCCTGGTCTGTTAATCTACTGACTGATAATAAATTGTTTTCCAACTCTCTCACATGTAGCACATTATTAAACTCTTGTTTTAACCCCGGAATGTAAACAGATCCCATTTCTTTTACTGATCTTACTTCATTGCCATTAGCCAGAATTACTGCATTAATATTGGCAGATTTCCTATTTTCAATTAACTCAATGTCATTACACATATTACTAGTTGCACCAGAATCTATTAACCATTTAGAATCTTTTCTATGTTTCTCTTTTATCATTGTGGCACGTTCCTTCTTGTTGTAACTGCCCCTGAAAAATGTCGGCTTGTTCTGTCTCTGTTGTTTCCGCGTCTGCAGTCTGTTATCTCTCTGTCTGTACTGGTCAGCAGCCAATTGTTGACAGTTTCTTTGCAAATGTCCTGCCTTTCCACAGTGGTAACAACGTCGTTTTTCTCTCGCGGGAGCTGCTGCTTGGTGTTCTCTTAACTCAGGAGCCTGGTGCAGTCTTGGTGCTGATTTCTGTGAGTCTTCTTTTTCAGACACTCTTCTCTGATTTTCCTCCAAAATTCTTGCTACTATTAAGTCTCTGCTTAGTTCAGCCTCAGGCAGATTCTGAAGACTGTTAGTGATTGAGTCCCATGAACTGTCTAAAGACTCTAATAGGATGTAACATTGCTGTTCTTTGCTTATTTGGACACCTCTTAATTCTGCTTCCACAAACAGGTTTTGCATTTTCTTTAAATGTTCAATTACACACTGTCCCTTAGTCATCTTTTGTCTATAGATTCTTTTAGACCAAAGCATTTTGGCAAAAGCTGTAGTTGGAGTATGTAGCCTTTCAAGAGTCTCCCAAACTTCTTTTGCGGAGCCCTTATCTCTCACATCGTTTATCATGTCCTCCTCGAGCATCAAATACAAGCATGCTTTTGCCTTGCTATCTCTTTCTTTGGCGGCTGCATTTGCATCGGCTGCTAGCCCCGTCTCGACTGTAGCCCATAAACCTTCTTTAATCAGTAGTGACTGTGCATAAACTTTCCAGGTGGAGTAATTGTGGGAGTTTAACTTGCTAAACTTCAACACTTCCATCTTATCTTGTGCAGTGACTCAATTTGGCAAAGTCCTTCCTGAGTTTGCACAGCTGCCTCGTCTCGGGCTTTTCCAAAACACAAAACACTTCACTCACGAGCTTACCAGTGCAGCGTACACAGCTTGCTCTGATCGGTCGTCCACAAAACTTTCTTTCTCTTCCAGGAAAGTTCAGCTTCTGTGGATGCTGGGTGTTCCAGTAACTGGCTCTGGGCCCGTAACCCTTGTTAGGGATGATGGGAGTTGCAGCTCTTCTCCTGGCTTTCACTCTCACCACCCTGGTCAGCGGAAGAACAACCAGTTTGACCAGTAGCTCTGAGAATTGGCTGAAGATGTCTTCCAATCTTCTCTGCAGTCTGCTGGTTCTTGTTCAGCTCTCAAGACACCAGTCAACACAGTAGTCTTCTTAAAAAGATCTACTTTTATTCTAATATATACACTATGCACAAAACAATCCACTACTCACAAAATCCACACTACTATACTCCTCAATACCCACACTACTATACTCCTCAATACCCACAAAAAATATTGCCATACATTATTGCTTATATAGACATTTGTCTTGCTATTCATTATACAGTTGCCACCTCCTGGGCGTGTACATACATTATGATTGACATACCATACTTGGCTCAATCTAGACCTCACATTGCATCATACATTACTGTCCACTCAATGACTCTCAGGTGATATCAATTTGCACCTTTTCACTTTGTCATTGCCTCATATGTCCTTGGCTTTCAGGACCTTCTAATTACATTACTTACAACACCTGTGTGACAATTCAATAACTTTTGCTGTGTCATGTTACTTTCAAATACATTCATATACATATTATATTTCTTGTGACTATATATCCCATGTGGCTTTTTCCTGACAGAGAGCACCCGCGATCGGCGCGATCGCGGCGATTGCGGGCGGCCCCCACTCCCTTTTCCGGCCTCTGTGGAGGCTTGGGCCTCCATAGAGGCCGGGAAGGAAGGAGGAGAGCGCCCGCGATTGGCGCGATCGCGGGCGGCCCCCACTCCCTTTCCTGGCCTCTGTGGAGGCCCAAGCCTCCACAGAGGCTGGGAAGGAGGGAGCAGAGCCAGGCCGCCTCCCTCGCCGGCGGAGGAGGCCAAGCAGGGAACGGAGGCGAGGCTCCTTTCCCTGCCTGTTGTCCGTCGCGTGATGGTGTGTGTCCCGGGGGTGGGGCCAAACCGGGGCAGGACCGTGCGGACCTGCCCCAAACCAGAAAAGTCCCGCCCCCTGGCGGGATATGGCAACCCTAAATTCAAGGCAAGTCACGTGATGCGGATTCACACAAAGTGGAGTGAGTGCAAATTGTATTACTACATCGGTGCATACCATGCGGATTCAACTATTCAAATTGGCAACCTTGCACATGCTCAGTGGGGCAGTGAGGGTCTGAACGCATCATAACCTTGTAGGTTTCTGGGGTGAAAAGGGTCGCAAGTTCTTGTTCCTTGTTTTGCGTGATTGCATGAATATTTGCCTTGTGAATATTTCTGTGTCTTCTTCATCCCCCTTTTTTATTTTCCCTTCCATTTCAGTAATTTCAACACACACATAATGGATGGATGGATAGATGATAGATAGATGATAGATAGATAGATAGATAGATAGATAGATAGATAGATAGATAGATAGATAGATAGATAGACAGACTTGTATATTCACATTCACACACATACACACACACATATATATATATTCCCCAAAAATGAGTTGCCCTGAAAGTTGCCCTGAAAGTGAAAGGACCACCAAAAGGAAATGGGGGGAAATTGCAGTGCTGTATCATGGGAAATTTGCAAAATTTGCGATGGTGTACCAGAGCAGAAGCAAAGTTGCATTCCACACCAGACCAATTCGGAGTGAAATCGAAGTGAGCTTGGAAGCGATTTCTGTGAATTCGCTTGTTACTGATTTCACCAAAATGAGGGGTCACTTTGGAATCACTGCGGAAGCACCACGGAAAGAGCCCCCATAGAAAGGAATCACATGTGATAACATATCATGTTATCGCCTGAATTCGCATTGCTGGATCCGCAGTCACGTCGGATCTGAGCTGCAAAAAACTGCAAAAACCTCCGTGTGATAAACACCCTTGTAAAACTACCAATTTGAGGATTCCATAGGATGGAGCACCACACTTAAAGTCAAACTGCATTATTTCTACAGTGCAGATGCTTTTTTGGTATCTTTAATCCTCTGAAGATGTTCTTTGGGCCAGGTGATCTCTACGGAGTTTGTGTGACTATTCGTGTGTGTATGTGTGTGTGTAGCACACACACACACACACACACATGCCTTCAGATCACCTGTCGACATGGCAACTTGTGAATTTCATGGGGTTTTCTTAGGCAAGGAATACTCAGGGGTTATACAGACAGTGAAAATAATCCAGGTAGAATCTTTGTTGTTCACATGCATTTTCGAAAAGATTTGGATTCTTGGCTGTGTGAATATGACTCAGGATAAACCAGGATAAAATTCTGCATGTCTTGAATGTGCCTCGAATACATTTGCACCATCAACTTCATCTTTATTAGAGTGCTGACACGTGTGAACAACCAAACTCACAGAGATGCACATAGATGCAGTTCCACAGTGGAGTCCCCACAGCAGGAGTCACCTGGTTTAGAGGGTGGAGCTTCCAGGATGGGGCTTTGGGGACCATGCTTCCTGGAGCAGCGCATGCTCCCACCCATGCCAGCCTGTCCTGTCCCATCCTGTCCTTCTCCTCATGAGGAGAACGTCAGGGTGGGACAGAGCGGGTGGCACCAATGGAACAGTGCACAATCCCTTCCCCTGTGCTACCTCATCCCATCGTTCTCCTCATGAGGAGAAGGACAGGGTGGGACAGCCCCAATGGAGGCCATGTGTGCTTCCTCCCCCCATGCCGCCCCACACTATCCTTCCCCTCATGAGAAGAATAGCAAGGTGGGGCAGCACTGACGGAGGCCACACGTGCTCCCTCCCACCATGGAGCCCCGTCCTGTTCTTCTCATGAGGAGAAGGACTGGCCAGGGCAGCACGAAGGGAGGCCTCACACACTCCCTCTCCCTGTGCCATCCTGCCCTGCCCTTCTCCTCGTGAGAAGAAGCTCGGGGCAGGGTGGCATGGAGGAAGGGAGTGCATGCGGCCTCCCTTGAGAACACAACTTAACGGCACCAGGTGGGGCCAACTGGATGTCACCCTTCTTCTGGGGTGTCAACCAGTGTGGGGCATACCACCACACACACCCTAGTGATACCACTTTGGTTCCACAGTGTGAATAACAAACCTGGAATGCATCAGTGAGGCCATCTGTATAGTCGTGCTAAAAACAACAACATGTGAATGACCTCTCAGAAGTGGTTACTGCACTGTGAACTGCTGCTGGGATATAAGCAATGGGCATGTCTATGTAGTTACTATGAAGGTGATTCAGAACATGATGCCTGAAGGCTTTTTAAAGTTGAAAATTTGATGACTGCTTATGGGCATCACCAAAAGAGGCAGCAATGATACATGCTTCCTGAAAAGAAAACACTTTTTAAGGATGCTTCAAGTTTTCAGCAGAAATTCTCATGAGATTGATACTTGTAAATATGCATACTTTGTGGTGGTGGTGGGGGTGTTTTTGTTTTTTTAAACTATATGGTAGGTTGGAAAAAATGCCATGCCCCTTTAAAAATAACTAGGAATCACTACTCATTGCACCAATAACTTACTAGATGCGTGGCTTTTGAGATGTCACTTCTTTATAATCTTTGGTACAGTGAGCTGTTTCACTTGTAACCTGTTACTTCTGATTTCTGATTCTCAGTAATATCAGGATTATGGAATCAGTGAAAGAACTACTTTCCAATATTAATTTTTCTAATTTTGCCAAATCTAATTCTAAATGAAGTCTAGGGTAGTTCATCCATCATTCATTACAACTGGGTGGGGGGAACAGTGCTAAAACTAATATATTAATGACCAGAGCTACCAGTGTGTGTAACTACACACAGAGACTCACATACATACACAATGTCTGCAGACTTTTTTCTCTCATATTCAGGAAGGCAGCATCCCATCCCACATTGCCTTACTCCCTAGCATCTGTCCACAGAGGATAATTAGGTACTCATTTCTTTTCACCAAACCTACACTTGTCTCCTTCCACACTCATATCTTTCTCCTTCTCACAGCCTGAAGGACCACCAGCTTTTTCTTGGGGATGTACATAGCTGTACATATGAAGATTTCCACATGATCATACTGGTATGTCCCAGACAGACATAAGAAGACACCCTCACTGCAAACTAACATACCTTGCCCTCAGAGAATAGAGTGTATTGCTTGTTGATATCCCCAATGTGAGGTACTTTTCTCAGCCCCAATCCCCCTTCATGTATTGATAGAATGTATTAGGGAAAGGAAACCTCTGCATAAAGGCTCCATTCACAGAATAAACACAGAGGACACTGCCAATTGTTCATTTAATATTTAACTCTCGGGTGCTTTATTTTTGAGCAGGCTAAGCATATTACCTTGAGGCTGTTTCAGTTTAATTTGTCTTTGCTTTTTTATCACAGTCGATATTGAACAAGACCACAGGTTTGTGAAACAAGTCCAAGAGAATATTTCATCATGTTCAAAGCAAGCTTTTATTGGGCAAGGCAATTTATATTGGCATTTTTTCGAAGGTTACCCACTCATCGCTCACAAATCAGAGTAGCTGGATGGATAACTCCTTCTTTACTCTGGACATTGCTGCTAAGATCATAATCTTGTAGTAAAAGCATTATGTTAATTTTTAACTGACCTTTAAAGGACTTGTTAGTTTTCCTATGATATATGAACTCAGGTTAACTAAGAATAGTAAATAGCGATATTTTTAGTTTTCTCAATGTTAGCAAACAAGTGAACACTTCAATTTATGAGCAACTCTCTTTTTTAGCATTTGTTTTTAGTAAAATGTTAAAAGTGATCTATGTTTACATAATCATATTAAGGACTGTATCATTCACTTCATTATATTACATTATTAATTTCATCATGATAATATCTATAGTCCTATTTTTTATGGGGACATTACTAATCAGAACGTAACCAATATCTGGTGTGTCCATAACTGCACCTATGCTCTTAAATATGGTATGGAAACTGAGAAGATCTCATATGCTTGTATGTTCTTTCCTATCCCATTCCCCCCTCTCATGTATATTTCTCTCTCTCTTTGATTTTGAGAGGTAACCATAATTTATTTCAGAGAATTAGGTTTACACTAACATTGTTCCTAATAACAGAAACCTTTAAACTTGCCTCTGAGAAGGAGAGAAAGGAACTGAACCCTC